>NC_092245.1:22603200-22788200 GCF_036320965.1 Panulirus ornatus
ACTGGTAGAGTTTACAGCAACCAGTGACTGGTAGAGTTTTACAGCACCAGTAACTGGTAGAGTTTACCAGCACCAGTGACTGGTAGATTTTTTTTTTTTTTATATATATATTTTCAGCCTTTGGGCTGCAGCTAAATCCAGTAAAGCATTATGTCTACCAACATTTCTTACAGCCCTCCCTCCCAAACCCCCACCTTTCCCACCCCTCCTCCATGCTCTTCTTTCCCTCCCCACCCTAACCCTCACCCAAGCACAGGCCTCCTCCCCTCTCCCATGGTGGCCTGTTGTACCCTGATCATGGCGACCTGAGCCAAAAATAGTCCATTATATATATATATATATACATATATATATATATATATATATATATATATATATATATATATATATATATATAGACTAAAATAAAAAGTATTTTTTTTCCCTGGGAAGTACTGCACGAGGAAGTGTTCGTACTGTCTTCTTTTGTCACACCCAACATCTCCGCCGAGATTAAAGCCAGTCCATTAGGGAGTTTCGGACTTCACTCACAGACACACAGACGGCCACCGACGTGACTTCTCACATTTCTCACCAGATGTCAGGTGGTGTTATAAGACGTCTCCCCACAGATGGCAACCTAATCAATCTTCTCCACCCGATTCTATTATTATTATCATTATCATTATTATTATCATTATCCTTATCATTATCAATAGTGTTATAACTATCTGAAGATAAAAAGGGGATCTTATCAACGCCATAGTGCTATGATCTCCTACTGTTTTCAGGTGTTTTTGAGAATATTAACCCAACCAAGGACGCCAGACAAGAACGCCAGACAAGGACGCCAGACAAGGACGCCAGACAAGGACGCCAGACAAGAAGAACACCAGACAAGGACGCCAGACAAAGACGCCAGACAAGAACGCCAGACAAGGACGCCAGACAAGAACGCCAGACAAGGACGCCAGACAAGAACGCCAGACAAAGACGCCAGACAAAGACGCCAGACAAAGACGCCAGACAAGAACGCCAGACAAGGACGCCAGACAAGAACACCAGACAAGGACGCCAGACAAAGACGCCAGACAAGAACGCCAGACAAGGACGCCAGACAAGAACGCCAGACAAGAACGCCAGACAAGGACGCCAGACAAAGACGCCAGACAAGGACGCCAGACAAGAACGCCAGACAAGGACGCCAGACAAGAACGCCAGACAAGAACACCAGACAAGGACGCCAGACAAAGACGCCAGACAAGAACGCCAGACAAGAACGCCAGACAAGGACGCCAGACAAGGACGCCAGACAAGAACGCCAGACAAGGAACGCCAGACAAGAACGCCAGACAAGACGCCAGACAAGGACGCCAGACAAGAACACCAGACAAGGACGCCAGACAAGGACGCCAGACAAGAACGCCAGACAAGGACGCCAGACAAGAACGCCAGACAAGAACACCAGACAAGGACGCCAGACAAGGACGCCAGACAAAGACGCCAGACAAGAACGCCAGACAAGGACGCCAGACAAGAACACCAGACAAGGACGCCAGACAAGAACGCCAGACAAGGACGCCAGACAAGGACGCCAGACAAGACGCCAGACAAGAACGCCAGACAAGGACGCCAGACAAGAACGCCAGACAAGGACGCCAGACAAGAACGCCAGACAAGAACACCAGACAAGGACGCCAGACAAGAACGCCAGACAAAGACGCCAGACAAGAACACCAGACAAGGACGCCAGACAAGAACACCAGACAAGAACGCCAGACAAGAACGCCAGACAAGGACGCCAGACAAGGACGCCAGACAAGAACACCAGACAAGGACGCCAGACAAGGACGCCAGACAAGAACGCCAGACAAGGACGCCAGACAAGAACGCCAGACAAGAACACCAGACAAGGACGCCAGACAAGGACGCCAGACAAAGACGCCAGACAAGAACACCAGACAAGGACGCCAGACAAGGACGCCAGACAAGAACACCAGACAAGGACGCCAGACAAGGACGCCAGACAAGAACACCAGACAAGGACGCCAGACAAGGACGCCAGACAAAGACGCCAGACAAGAACACCAGACAAGGACGCCAGACAAGGACGCCAGACAAGAACACCAGACAAGGACGCCAGACAAAGACGCCAGACAAGAACACCAGACAAGGACGCCAGACAAGGACGCCAGACAAGAACGCCAGACAAGGACGCCAGACAAGAACGCCAGACAAGAACACCAGACAAGGACGCCAGACAAGGACGCCAGACAAAGACGCCAGACAAGAACGCCAGACAAGGACGCCAGACAAGAACACCAGACAAGGACGCCAGACAAGAACACCAGACAAGGACGCCAGACAAAGACGCCAGACAAGAACGCCAGACAAGGACGCCAGACAAGAACACCAGACAAGGACGCCAGACAAAGACGCCAGACAAGAACGCCAGAAAGACGCCAGACAAGGACGCCAGACAAGGACGCCAGACAAAGACGCCAGACAAGAACGCCAGAAAGACGCCAGACAAGGAAGCCAGACAAGGACGCCAGACAAGAACGCAAGAAAAGGACGCCAGACAAGGACGCCAGTCAAGGACGCCAGACAAGAACGCCAGAAAGACGCCAGACAAGGAAGCCAGACAAGGACGCCAGACATAAACGCCAGGCATAAACGCCAGATAAGGACGCCAGATAAGGACGGCAGATCAGAGATGAGGAAGTGTAGGGACCCCTGGAGTATGGTGGTAATATCGTGGATTTGTCCCACTTTTGGACAGTATTCCTGATGAGATAACTGAGGATCAACAATCTGTTACTCCTAAATGGACAACGGGTTATGACCCAGAGCCATCTAGGAATTCCCTAGTTAGCTGACGTCATTTTGAGGCCACTGGCGGGCCTGAAGTGTGGCTATTGTGCAGTTAGCCCTTGGATGGGAATCTGGACTTAGAAAACGGGGGAAATTAGCGTTAGTGCTCGAGAAGCCAGGGGTGTCACTGCTACCAGTGTCAGGGGTGTTAGTGCAGTGCCAGCATCAGTGCTACCAGTGTCAGGGGTGTTAGTGCAGTGCCAGCATCAGTGCTACCAGTGTCAGGGGTGTTAGTGCAGTGCCAGCATCAGTGCTACCAGCGTCAGCGGGTGTTAGTGCAGTGCCAGCATCAGCGCTACCAGTGTCAGGGGGTGTTTGAGCAGTGCCAGCATCAGTGCTACAAGTGTCAGGGGTGTTTGTGCAGTGCCAGCATCAGTGCTACCAGTGTCAGGGGTGTTAGTGCAGTGCCAGCATCAGTGCTACCAGTGTCAGGTGTGTTAGTGCAGTGCCAGCATCAGTGATACCAGTGTCAGGGGTGTTCATGCAGTGCCAGCATCAGTGCTACCAGTGTAAGGGGTGTTAGTGCAGTGCCAGCATCAGTGCTACCAGTGTCAGGGGTGTTAGCGCAGTGCCAGCATCAGTGCTACCAGTGTCAGGAGTGTCAGTGCAGTGCCAGCATCAGTGCTACCAGGGTCAGGGGTGTAAGTGCAGTGCCAACATCAGTGCTACCAGGGTCAGGGGTGTTAGTGCAGTGCCAGCATCAGTGCTACCAGTGTCAGGGGTGTTAGCGCAGTGCCAGCATCAGTGCTACCAGTGTCAGGAGTGTCAGTGCAGTGCCAGTATCAGTGCTACCAGTGTCAGGGGTGTTAGTGCAGTGCCAGCATCAGTGCTACCAGTGTCAGGGGGTGTTCGTGCAGTGCCAGCATCAGTGCTACCAGTGTCAGGGGTGTTAGCGCAGTGCCAGCATCAGTGCTACCATTGTCAGGAGTGTCCGTGCAGTGCCAGCATCAGTGCTAAAAGTGTCAGGGGTGTTAGTGCAGTGCCAGCATCAGTGCTACCAGTGTCAGGGGGTGTTCGTGCAGTGCCAGCATCAGTGCTACAAGTGTCAGGGGTGTTCGTGCAGTGCCAGCATCAGTGCTACCAGTGTCAGGGGTGTTAGTGCAGTGCCAGCATCAGTGCTACCAGTGTCAGGGGTGTTCGTGCAGTGCCAGCATCAGTGCTACCAGGGTCAGGGGTGTTCGTGCAGTGCCAGCATCAGTGCTACCAGTGTTAGGGGTGTTCGTGCAGTGCCAGCATCAGTGCTAAAAGTGTCAGGGGTGTTAGTGCAGTGCCAGCATCAGTGCTACCAGTGTCAGAGGTGTTCGTGCAGTGCCAGCATCAGTGCTACCAGTGTCAGGAGGTGTTCGTGCAGTGCCAGCATCAGTGCTACCAGTGTCAGGGGTGTTCGTGCAGTGCCAGCATCAGTGCTGCCAGTGTCAGGGGGTGTTCGTGCAGTGCCAGCATCAGTGCTACAAGTTTCAGGGGTGTTCGTGCAGTGCCAGCATCAGTGCTACCAGTGTCATGGGGTGTTCGTGCAGTGCCAGCATCAGTGCTACCACTGTCAGGGGTGTTAGTGCAGTGCAAGCATCAGTGCTGCCAGTGTCAGGGGTGTTCGTGCAGTGCAAGCATCAGTGCTGCCAGTGTCAGGGGTGTTCGTGCAGTGCCAGCATCAGTGCTACCAGTGCCTAGGGTGTTAGTGCAGTGCCAGCATCAGTGCTACCAGTGTCAGGGGGTGTTCGTGCAGTGCCAGCATCAGTGCTGCCAGTGTCAGGGGGTGTTCGTGCAGTGCCAGCATCAGTGCTACCAGTGCCTAGGGTGTTAGTGCAGTGCCAGCATTAGTGCTACCAGTGTCAGGGGGTGTTCGTGCAGTGCCAGCATCAGTGCTGCCAGTGTCAGGGGGTGTTCGTGCAGTGCCAGCATCAGTGCTACCAGTGTCAGGGGTGTTCGTGCAGTGCAAGCATCAGTGCTGCCAGTGTCAGGGGTGTTCGTGCAGTGCAAGCATCAGTGCTGCCAGTGTCAGGGGTGTTAGTGCAGTGCCAATATCAGTGCTAGCAGTGTCAAGGGGTGTTCGTGCAGTGCCAGCATCAGTGCTACCAGTGCCTAGGGTGTTAGTGCAGTGCCAGCATCAGTGCTACCAGTGTCCACGTGACCAGTAGGACCCCTAACAGCCAACAGACGTGAAAGTCACATAACTCGCCCGGGGTTCATCCAACATGACTTCGTCTTGGCTATAGAAAGCCATGTTGCTCCCTCCGTGTCGGTAGTCCACACCTCCACATCTGCTACCCCTCCACCTCATCGGAGTGGCCAATTCTTAGGATGGGGCAACACCCGAGATGCATCATCAGCTTCAACTACTGGTCTTTGCCCAGAGCCTCTCGTCACAGGTCCTGCTATCTTTCCATGAGAGGAATGCGGTGAGCAAGACTGGCCAGTCCATCAATTGACACCAAATCTCGTTGGCTCAACACAGTCGTCAAGGCGTACCGTCTCCACTCTGCTCTGGGACAAATCAAAGTGTCATCCTCACCGGCCAGGTATATATCCACACCACACAACCCTGCCAGAATGTTAACACACGTGCCATCACTGTAAGACTCCCTCTCCATGCCTATGGAATCTATCGAAACAAATTAGGGGATTACGAAGTCCCCAAAATATATTGCCACACGATACCCAATGGAACAAGATCCTGATTGAGTCGAAGAGCAATTACCGAGAGTACACACACCCCGTCCGAAGGCTGCCTAGCAACAACCCGACTGTGGTCTGGGGTCCTCCGCCTCCCGAGAGATTTCAGTGGGTTAGTGAATTTCGTCCACCCAGCAACTGTCGAAGGATGAAAGACCTCTCTCTCCCCCAAGCTGTTACTGGTAATGCTTTTCGATCAATATCCTGAGACTAATTGGTGAATTCATAGTAAATGTTGGTCACTCTTGTTGAGGAGTGAAAGTTACAAAAGGAAAAACTTTTCATATTATGAATACGAACAAGACATAGAGACGGTGACAGAGGAAGTTACTATATGAAGCTTTGTGGTGACTTACTGGGTGGATGTCACGCGTCAAAATGTTGTTTTGTCCAAGAGATATGATTAGCGTGTGGGTCAGCTTGGTGCTTAAGTGTGCTGGCCAGCTTGGCGCCTTCATCTGGTAACTAAGGTCCCGAACAACTCCAAAGCTTCGCTGGAATCAACCAAACCAAGAACCTGTGTCCAAAGATTCGTGGCAGTGCTGTAGTTGCCCTGTTAAAAAAAGAGGTTATGTTTGCTATTAATGAGTTACACAAACACCCTCTTTTACATCTCGACCAAACACCCATCGGAATGACCTCAGAATGTTGGGGAAATACAGGCTTTCAGAAAGAGACTGGATGTGTCGGTGGCCGGAATTAGCAAGATCCTCAACTGCACTTAACCTAAACGACCCTACCCAAAACAGGCGATCAACCTCACCTCCTCCGACATCGCTACCGTTCTCTGTCTCAACTTCAAATATGCTTAACGAAGCCAGTAATCAAACCTTACCGATCAACACCACCTAACACAACAATTTTGTATTTCAATTACATAACGACTCTGCATTTCAGCTTCACAGCCAAAGCAGCCATGTACTTTATTTTCATAACAACCTTACACTTAAACTCGAGGAAAATCTTGCACCACAGATTCAGAGTAACTCAAGCCCAAGGTATTCTACACACACCTGCAACGTGGGTTCCACAGACCTGGTTATCTTTATCCTTGACCGAAGCGAAATATGAAACTGGTCCTCCAAACCCCTGGATTCAAGTCGGGAACTCCATCAAGGCCAAGATATTCAACGCACGCTTACATGTCCTACAGACGACGTTCAAAAGCAAAAAAGAATGGTAAAGGCCCTCCAAACATCCGGGTTCCAGCAGGCACATCAGCGACAAGATGACTGTTATGAAAACTTAAGCTCAGCCTCCACTGACGCACAGAAAGCCGAACATTGAGGTCCTGTTTTAATGCACGCAAAAATGGACGTAAGGATGGGACAGGAATGGAAAGTATAAGGGTTCCAATTGCTTACACGAGCGAGTGAAGTGTGTGGCATGCGGGAGGTGGAAAGGGGCTTATGACAGACGATTGTAAGTGGTAGGAGAAGGAATTTAAGTTCATAGTAAAAACAAGTGCTATTTTGATGGTACCTGCAAGGATGGAATGCGTGACTGGGAGATGCGCAAGAGAAAACGGTAGAGGCGGGTGCGAGGGGGTCTTAATAAGAAGACAGATGAGGGATGGGGTAAGAGAATATCAGCGAACTGCAGGGGAAGGAGGACAAGAGAACGAATGGGGACATGGGTGAGGATTGCAGGTAAGGAGGTATTAACAGGCAAGGAAAAGTAAAAAAGGAGATGAAGTGAGTCTTCTGAAGGACTGTTGAATACGTTAGATGACAGGGTGGCAGATCTGGGGTATTGGGTACGTGGAGAGGAATGGCTTTGTGAAAAGAGAAGACGTGGTGAAAGCCTTGCAACAGATGAAATGTGGTAAAGCGGCTTAAGGACAGCAATTGAATTTCTAAAGAGAGGGGGTGACATTGCAACTGATCAGCTGGCCAGGATTGCTGTTGCATCTATGACTGAATGCAAGGTGCCTGAGGACTGGAAGAACGACTGTTTAGCGTCATTATATAATGGCCAGGTGGCACAAAAGACGTGCAAATCTGTTGAATATTCCTAGTAAGTTGTATGGGAGAGTGGTAAGTAAGAGGGCGGTGGCAAGCACAGAACATCGAACTGGAGAGGATCAACACTGGCTCTGGGAGTGGTAAAGGATGTGTGGACGAAGCGTTTGCTTTTGAAGAGTTTATGTGAAGGATACTTAGAGAATGAGAGGGCTTTGCATGTGGCATTCATGGATCCCAATTAAGAGCTGAATACCTCAGATATAAACCTTGTAACCCCTGATGAACATTATGGTCTTAATGAACTGTATAGTTATAAGTAAACTCTCCAGTACTTTAGTGAATATTATATCCTTTGAGGAATCCCTTACCACATGGTGAACTCTAAAACCTGGCCGAACACTGTCAGTGGACCACAGTTCCTGAGTGAACTCCAACCCTGGATGAATCCTTAAGCCATGAGATGAAGTCTTGAGCTTTGAATAAATTCCTCCAGTTTTAGACAAACTTCCTCTGACTTGAAATCACCCTTCTAGTTCTCTCGACCACTCAAGGCCTGGGGGAGAACTCTTCAGGCCTTGGGTGACTATCATAATCCTCAAACTGTAGCGAACCCTACGTCTCTGAATACATCCCCAGCTGTGTGAGAATCCGTCAATTCAAAACAAAAGCTCTTGCAGTCCTGGGCAAGCCTCCTCCCTACACCCATGGGTAAAAATCTCCATCTCCGTCGAAGTCTTCGACCGTTGGTGAGTGGTAGCCACTGGACGGACTTTATCAGTGTTAAGGATGGCTCCTGACGCCGGGTGATCCTCAATGTACCGGAGGACTTCTACAGCTTGGGATCAAATCCTAACGCATGGTTGAACTCGAGGTTCTAAGGTGAATCACTGCCTTTAGCAGGTTTCCTGATGGTCTAAGTGAGCATCTTGGTTACGATCATAGGTTAACGAAGCATTGAATCATGGTCTAAATACGCTGTCAACGTTCCGCAAGCCGCTCTCCATAAGGCATATGTGAAATCATCCTGACGGCGGAGGTAAAGTGGCCACAGACCTCAGCCAGGATCTGGCCAAGAAATAAGGCGCATTGTTCGTCTGAGTAAGGTCGATAAGGCACTGCTGAGACCTCGAGATCCGCAGAGAAACAAAGGTAGATTAACAAGAGCCCTCCTCAGGCAACATCCTCAAAGGAACTTGCCGGAGAACAATAGTTGCTTCACCAGGTAGGAACACGATCTAGATATATGCATTGTAGTGTATACAAGTACTGAATCCGGGGAGGGTTTTAAACGATTACGTTCTGATCTCTTAATGGGTCTGCGCTCCGGCCCGGGCATACCACCACACATTATCTACATTATCTACGTTTTACTGTGCATCGATGATATTAACAACAGCCGGGGCTGTGTACATTAGGAGGTTGTAAGTTCCAAGTGTCTGGTAAAACTGCATCGCTGTGCTTTGTAAAGCAACTGCTTCATCTCCAACAGCAGCAGCAGCTGATGTAACAGTGTGGCTCTCCTGAAATGATCTGCCATACGTTATAACTCCAGGTCAAGTTTAATACTTCGTGATCCGTTATAACTTCAGGTCAAGTTTAATACTTCGTGATCCGTTATAACTTCAGGTCAAGTTTAATACTTCGTGATCCGTTATAACTTCAGGTCAACTTTAATACTTCAGGTGATCCGTTATAACTTCAGGTCAAGTTTAATACTTCAGTGATCCGTTATAACTTCAGGCCAAGTTTAATACTTCAAGTGATCCGTTATAACTTCAGGTCAAGTTTAATACTTCAGTGATCCCAGAGCGTAAGGAGATAACAGCTGCGGGATAATAGCTTGTAACAGCAAACCTCAAAGAATTCTTTCCTTACACCGTTTTTGAGGTACTGGTCGAAGCTGTTTATTTGTTCAGGAACACCTCTCTCGAAGTCTTGTACGCAAGGGAACGGGTATGTACGTATGTTACCTGAGCGTATAAAACGCGATCGAGTCTGTGCTAACTGAATCATTCAAAGATCATTCAAACAGAAATCCTAACTAAAGGGGAAAGCCTCATTATTCGTCACGGATGACACATCATCTGTCCTCTGAGTTAAATCATTTATGCCGCCAACAGTGGCTGTCTAGTCTCCTTCGCTGTCCCGGCCATGCTCACTCTTTGAGCCGGACTGCAAGAGGATTACAGAGGTTATAAAGGGTCTTTGTCAGAGCCAGTGGGCAGAAAATCATGACATAAGTGTGACAAGGTTGGAGGATTATATCATTCCGGTCACTTCACTCAGTAAACTCATTTATTTGACGAGAAAAAGGGATATTTTACGTATTTTACTTTTGATAATAAAATCTTCAGTCATATCTTGTAGGCTTATCTCTAAAAGGTCTGGTTTTCTCATAACCCAAGAGACAGTGTTCTACTGTCCTTTCATATCTCTATCTACACTGGTAAGATTCATTTGGTTCACATTTCCACAGAAACCAAAGCGCCGGTAGCACCTGTAGCCTAGCCATACTCTAACTGTGACAACATCTTGTAGTCTATTGATCTTGTTACTTTCCCTATAAACATTTTTTGCTTGTGTATGATCTGGACTCTTTTTCTTGCTTCAGATAAATGATCTACTTCTTTAGTGATTACAGTTTTCAAACTTCTTTATATAGACTTTATGTTGTGTTCAATAGCCTCTACATCTCGTACATGTTTGGCTAAGGCATTAAACTTTCACATGTTCCTAGAGACCTCTGTCAAAGGAAATGTACGACACTTGGATTAGAATCCTTAAACACGTATTATGGACTTATATGAATGTGGCTTCAAGGGCAGGCAGTGAGGACAGGGAATCAGAGATGACTATTATTTTTCACAGTGACTGACTTGGCACGGGGAAAAACATGTTCCCATCAAAGCCATTTTTGGGCGAAAGGAATGAAATAAGAATCAAAGAAAGTAGAAATCTATCACGGCTCTTCAGGTGGTTGTAGACCTTACTCTTAAAGATAGAAAGGTCAAAGGAAAGGCGAAAAGAGGGCGTGCATTCCACAGTTTGACTGTTTGGGGGAAAAGGAGGTATCTTAACGGTAAATCCTCAAGTGACCGGTCTCCAAACAGAAACTACGGGAAACTGCAGCAAAGCGCGTGCCTAGGGTTCAAGCCTTTGCAGTGGGAAAACATGCAGGCAGCTCAAGAGAACAAAGGCCAAAATAATGCCTGTACAACAGAGGAGGAGAGCAGTAACCTTGCGACGTACAGAAAGGGTTGGATGAAGGGAGTGATTCCAGGAGAGTGGAGACGGAAGGATCTCTGGCAGAGAATGAACCATCACGAGATGAGCAGTAATCCAAACTAGGACGAATTAAAAACCCCTGTTGATATGAAACAGCTGCTCACAAGAAGAAGAAGAAGAAGAAGAAGAAGAAGAAGAAGAAGAAGAAGAAGAAAGACACGGCACGCACACAACACACTCCAGCTTCTGGGAAACTGATTTTATGATGTTGATTATGTCGGGTTTCCAGGACAGAGTGGAGGATATGGTTATGCCCAACATTTTTATGTTATGCAACTGTAGTTTGAAATCTGAAAACCAGTTAAGTTTATAATCCCTCTGCTCAGTTATCTATTCCAGCATTCTTCTCATCTCCATGGTCATCATCCTACATTGGCAGCACATCCAGCAACCCAGCGGCAAAGTTGAGAGAGCCGTTGGTATATATAGATATGCCCTTTCATGTCTGGGTTCATTCTGGAGATTCTCCGTTTGCCTCGCAACGTGATGAAGGCAAGGAATGTGTTTATAATAAACTCCTTGGTAGGGTTGTTAGGTGTGATGACAATGGGAAATTATCTGCTAGGAAATGCAGTTGCTTCGTGATTTTGATCATTTGCTGTAGTCTAACATATTCATGTGACTGGATGATATCTGGATCCATTTAGCTTCATTCATTTCAAGGTGTATGTGTTTGAAGAATATGCGGAGACATTATATAGACAGCTCCAACACAACTATAAAATTGACTTCAAGTATTCTGTCGTCATGGCCAGATATATCGAAGTTTTATCCTCATATCAAGTACTTTAATGATCCTGGGACATCCACGTGTTATTCTTAAGACTTCATAATATATTCAATAAGTCTATCAAGGCACTTACTATTCTGAGAGGATCAAGTACAGAAATTCTCATAATTCTAAGATTTACTTCATAATGAGGACTGAACCCTGCTACCAACCTGAGAACTCTTGAGTTTATATTGTCAGTTCAAGTTTTGTACATTTACTGCCGTACATAGGAGCGATTAACCAAGATAATACAAAGAAGATATTTACTCAAAACGTTTCTTATCACTTTTCGACTTGGATGGTCGACTTTACGGGTTATCAATATGTCTACCTAACACCCTGGTTTTCATTGCAGAAATGATAAGGCTAAGGCTACAACACGAAGTATATATGTAGTAAAGAATAATCTGCATTTCACAATAGATGGAAGTGTGTACAAGAACATCAGCGGCATAACTAACATGACCTGGACTCTCTAGGGCTGTTTTAAGGAAGGCATTGATCAGTACATTAAAAAAAAAATATGTGGGAATCAGTTGCATTCTTCCTAGTCACTCAGATTTCTCTATCCTTCTCCATCCCCTAACTAACAAATAAAACACCTTCACAATGTATTACATTCAGCACATTTGTATTCGAAAATATGCTGTTTCACGGCGCTTCATTTCCCCTTTAGCTTTCGGCCAATGACATCCATTTTTTCACTCATCATGCACAGCCAGACCTGGAATACTGCAGGCACCTGTGTATAGCATAATTATGAGCGTAAGAATCGGCAACACAGAACTTTGAAAGAACTGTGGCATCACCAGCTCCGGTGTGCTGGGCGGAGTCAAACCCATCTTCTGTCTCAAGCGGACCCAATCATCTCTCACCATTATCATGTGATGTTCGCCAGCCAGTCAGACGCGTACCTGTGATCACATGTCCTTTCCCAATGCATCTAAACCTGGTGTCTCTGCTGTCGTCTAGGCAAGCACTATATATAAGCAGTGACAGCAAGTGAGGTTATAGAATTATCTTGAACATTGGACGTTCTTCAAGCTCATTCAGTAGGCTTAAAGCCTATTAAATAACCAACCAAGTACTTAGTCTGGATCTTGATCACTTCGGGGAAGAGCTAAACGCATCTACTGCAGATCTTAACTGTTGTGAATCTGCCAAACATCGACGACTATTAAAGAGAAAAAAAAATAGTCGACCGAATACGTCCTTTCTGCAGCCTCGTACAATATACCATACCTAATAGTAGCAACATCAAGCGTAGCACTGAGCAAAGAAACGTATGTATGTCTCCTTTCCCTGCGTGCAGTCAAAAGATCTGTGATGCAATGAAGTAAACTTGTGCCATACTTGAACCCACTGATGTTGGATTACTTTTGTGTTCTCTGTGAACCCACTGCTGTTGGACGTGTTCTCTGTGCCGTGGTCTGTAAGACATCATCGTTTTCAAGAGTTTTGCCTCAGCAACTCCGTCTGGTAGATGGGTTGATGAAAATGAGGTAGAGCGTGTTGGTGTTGTCAACGCCCATCGAGACAAGTGACTCATATCATTCGTAAAATGATGCAGTTTTACCAGTGTCTAGGTTCACGTCTTCGATGTCTAATGCACCCTGGTGAGAGCGGCATCAAGTCTGCTCTCTGTATATGAGACATCACATCGACCTTGTCGCTCGTTTAGCATGTATCTGGTAAGACCATTTCTATCTCTGGATTGTCAGTACAAAATCTCTTAGGTGAGACCATGTTATAATAAAAATAGTTATACATAAAAATATGAGTCCATTCTGTAACCAGTTTTGTCGTCTTGTGCTGCAGGAATGAGGGACAAAATTGTATAAACATGTGAATTTTCCTTACAGATAAAAAGACTTAACATCTTTCCAGGCTCTGTCTCGGAGATTGTGTTCATTCTACCCCCTCCTCACCATTTTCTGTTCTAGTCATTTTAGTGTAAGTTCAGTTATTCCTTTTCTTACTGGAAGGAGCGAAGCCCAACACAACTTTGACACTTGTGGCATTCGTGATGTTTGCATCTTTTACCCATTTGTCTTAATTTCCTCTAGTTTGGTGTCATCACAGTAACGACGTATTCCAGAATTCTGGTCTTCTGTTATTTCTGATTAACTTTCTTTAAATAGAGAATTCAGATATAGTCGTTATAAGGTCATCGTTAAATAATGGTACGACTCCTGACTTTTAATCACTGTACCGGTTTGAAACAATCTATAAACCGATTATCTCGTCATGTTCCACTTTTGACCTTCTCTTCTATTCAGTGGAAGAGCTATATGTACAGTAATTGGTAAATGGTCAGACACAGACCGTCAGCACTTGTCAGTATCATAAATTGTATACAAGTCAAAGCCTATATTATCAAGGATTCCTCCGTAAAAGTGTTTTGGATGACTATCACGGCTGATATGAGATTAACCATGCCACGGTTTTCTTTCTTTTTTTATGTTAGCTGAGACGCCATGGGCAACTGAACGCCCTTCTCAAAGCTATATCATTAACGCTATATTCTATATGTATCACCTAGCCTAAGCCAGGTATCCATTTTATCGACCATCCCTTACGAGAGGATGAACAGAAGGGTTGAGGGTAGACCGCCTGCCCAGCTCGGATTCTAGCCTAAGCGCTCGACCCTGGACGGCCGGCCCGTGAATGTGTCACGGTAAAGAAAGGTAACCGCTACACCGCAGAAGTCCACAAAGGGAGTCACTTACATTGTTGTACCTACAACTGAAGCCCCGATAAGGAAAGTAGTTTCTGGATAAACAAAATTGATGAGATCTGTGTAGTGGAGGAGGTTGGGAGGCGCATAGGCATCTTGTATGGTGAATTAAGAGTGACCAAACTTGACATCACGGTACTGGAATCCTTCGGGTTTCTGGGAGGTAAGGAGTATACATGAGACAGTGACTGCTTCACACAAGTATCATCTGTTCTGCGGTTATACCATCTGTGATTTGACAATATGAGTAAAGGGGGTCACCAGCAGATGTTGGACATCATATAAAGTCCATGTCCTCGGTAACAACCTTAAGGTGGAGTTAGAAGTATCATTATATCTTCTTTCTTACAGATATTCCAGTTGTGTACCTTTACATCATTATGCTTTTGCGTGAAGTGACTATGAGCCATCATTCATAATGTTGCGGTGTGTTGTGGCCTACCTGATGGAGTCAAATGATTTCTGCGCTGACATGCAAGAGTTCAGCATATATTTTTTTTTCCCCTTCATTGTTAACTGGATTACGGATCTTCAAAAAAAAAGTTCTGCATATTTTTTTTCTTTCATTGTTAACTGGATTACTGGTTCTTCAAAGAAAGAGAAGAAAAAAAGGCGGGTACCTCTTTCCCAACGTTATTTCTGTGTCGTTCATTTCACCAGTATCATCACTATTTGCAGGAGAACCACGTTCTACTGTTCTTTCTAAATGTTGTATTAGGTTCTGAGTGCTATTTCACTTCATCATCATTCTCTGCTGCTTGAAAACCGCCTCATATATCGCTTTTACTCTTTCTCTTTCCTTCATATAAATCTTTTTTCCCTTTCGGTTTTATTTCAGGCTTTCACTTTCTGTTTCAGTAATCACTTCATTTCCTATGAATCAAGGTGTACTCAAACCTTGTTCACTCGGTGCGAGGGTTGGCGCCTGCATCTGTGAGGAGACGACACCCTTCCATGAGCTCCTGGGAACTGCATTATTTGGTTATAGCTGAACTCCACGAGTTAAGCCGGAGCCCAGACTGCTGGGGGGACGGTAATAGGTCATCTGCTGCAGAGGATATGGTAGCGCAAGGCAGTCATCAGCAACCCATGCCCTGACTCCTAGCTGCTACCATCCGATGCATCTTTCTTGAGCAAATACTCCCTGAGCGAGTTTATCATCACTGCTGACCTGTGACGAGTGTCACCCAACGCAGATGGCACATCAAGGCGACTTTGGCCATGCAAACGTTTGCAACGGGATTCTGTTTCTGACAGTGGAAACATCGACTTTTTGGTGAACGTTATACGACTGCCTTTCCCGAAGCGACGCTGAAGACTTTCTGTTGATCCTCTTATCCAGACCAGTCAGCCAGCGGTGCTGGCGTCCTCACCTTCAAGTCTTTTTTTGTACTCCTGATGTTCTATTTGCATTTTAGTACTGCGTAATTTTGGAACTGGTGACTGCTAAGGGCACGCAGGAAATACTGCCAAAGTTGACCCCAAAGCAATACTTCCTGTTTTTGTTTTTTTTTTCACTGTCAGAAAGGCAATCCAATACTTCCCGATTAATCGACAGTAGAACCTAATTCTGCGTGGTATATGCGAAGGAGAATTCAGCCCCTGAATGTATCTGGTCCGCTAGATGTAAAGACTTAGATCTGTCAGTGTCAACATTGGGAGGAAGCCAAGTCTGGCTCGTCTGTGGCTGACCACCGTTCCACCGTGTTGGGTACTCATCATATACGCAGTGCTGTGGCTGCTCGAGAGATTATCTTACGATTATCTTCCTCTTAACCATGTCGAAGTCAACTGAGTCCCCGTCAGTGGCTTCTTCCGGGGAATGAGCAATGTTGTGTTCTTTCACTATCCTATCACATGTTCAGCTAGGAGGAACGGCGTCTCTATAATATTTCTTGATTTCAGTCATTATGGTTCAGTGGCAGTACGTGGTACACAGAGACGGCTTCTGCCACAGAGGGAGGCTGGCTCCAGTCCTGGCAGTTGGAATGTTATCTCCTCGAGCGTCAGAAATTGGATGACTAAGTAAGGTAAATCTGGCCAACGTATACCGTAAGATAAGTCATCTGCCCAACCCAGACGTAAGGTAAGTTATCTGCCTAACTCAGACGTAAGGTAAGTCATCTGCCCAACCCAGACGTAAGGTAAGTTATCTGCCTAACTCAGACGTAAGGTATCTGCCCAACCCAGACGTAAGGTAAGTTATCTGCCTAACTCAGACGTAGGGTAAGTCATCTGCCCAACCCAGACGTAAGGTAAGTTATCTGCCTCACTCAGACGTAGGGTAAGTCATCTGCCCAACCTAGATGTAAGGTAAGTTATCTGCCTAACTCAGACGTAAGGTATCTGCCCAACCCAGACGTAAGGTAAGTTATCTGCCTAACTCAGACGTAAGGTATCTGCCCAACCCAGACGTAAGGTAAGTTATCTGCCTAACTCAGACGTAAGGTATCTGCCCAACCCAGACGTAAGGTAAGTTATCTGCCTAACTCAGACGTAAGGTATCTGCCCAACCCAGACGTAAGGTAAGTTATCTGCCTAACTCAGACGTAAGGTATCTGCCCAACCCAGACGTAAGGTAAGTTATCTGCCTAACTCAGACGTAAGGTATCTGCCCAACCCAGACGTAAGGTAAGTTATCTGCCTAACTCAGACGTAAGGTATCTGCCCAACCCAGACGTAAGGTAAGTTATCTGCCTAACTCAGACGTAAGGTATCTGCCCAACCCAGACGTAAGGTAAGTTATCTGCCTAACTCAGACGTAAGGTATCTGCCCAACCCAGACGTAAGGTAAGTTATCTGCCTAACTCAGACGTAAGTATCTGCCCAACCCAGACGTAAGGTAAGTTATCTGCCTAACTCAGACGTAAGGTATCTGCCCAACCCAGACGTAAGGTAAGTTATCTGCCTAACTCAGACGTAAGGTATCTGCCCAACCCAGACGTAAGGTAAGTTATCTGCCTAACTCAGACGTAAGGTATCTGCCCAACCCAGACGTAAGGTAAGTTATCTGCCTAACTCAGACGTAAGGTATCTGCCCAACCCAGACGTAAGGTAAGTTATCTGCCTAACTCAGACGTAAGTATCTGCCCAACCCAGACGTAAGGTAAGTTATCTGCCTAACTCAGACGTAAGGTATCTGCCCAACCCAGACGTAAGGTAAGTTATCTGCCTAACTCAGACGTAAGGTATCTGCCCAACCCAGACGTAAGGTAAGTTATCTGCCTAACTCAGACGTAAGGTATCTGCCCAACCCAGACGTAAGGTAAGTTATCTGCCTAACTCAGACGTAAGGTATCTGCCCAACCCAGACGTAAGGTAAGTTATCTGCCTAACTCAGACGTAAGGTATCTGCCCAACCCAGACGTAAGGTAAGTTATCTGCCTAACTCAGACGTAAGGTATCTGCCCAACCCAGACGTAAGGTAAGTTATCTGCCTAACTCAGACGTAAGTATCTGCCCAACCCAGACGTAAGGTAAGTTATCTGCCTAACTCAGACGTAAGGTATCTGCCCAACCCAGACGTAAGGTAAGTTATCTGCCTAACTCAGACGTAAGGTATCTGCCCAACCCAGACGTAAGGTAAGTTATCTGCCTAACTCAGACGTAAGTATCTGCCCAACCCAGACGTAAGGTAAGTTATCTGCCTAACTCAGACGTAAGGTATCTGCCCAACCCAGACGTAAGGTAAGTTATCTGCCTAACTCAGACGTAAGTATCTGCCCAACCCAGACGTAAGGTAAGTTATCTGCCTAACTCAGACGTAAGGTATCTGCCCAACCCAGACGTAAGGTAAGTTATCTGCCTAACTCAGACGTAAGTATCTGCCCAACCCAGACGTAAGGTAAGTTATCTGCCTAACTCAGACGTAAGGTATCTGCCCAACCCAGACGTAAGGTAAGTTATCTGCCTAACTCAGACGTAAGGTATCTGCCCAACCCAGACGTAAGGTAAGTTATCTGCCTAACTCAGACGTAAGTATCTGCCCAACCCAGACGTAAGGTAAGTTATCTGCCTAACTCAGACGTAAGGTATCTGCCCAACCCAGACGTAAGGTAAGTTATCTGCCTAACTCAGACGTAAGTATCTGCCCAACCCAGACGTAAGGTAAGTTATCTGCCTAACTCAGACGTAAGGTATCTGCCCAACCCAGACGTAAGGTAAGTTATCTGCCTAACTCAGACGTAAGGTATCTGCCCAACCCAGACGTAAGGTAAGTTATCTGCCTAACTCAGACGTAAGGTATCTGCCCAACCCAGACGTAAGGTAAGTTATCTGCCTAACTCAGACGTAAGTATCTGCCCAACCCAGACGTAAGGTAAGTTATCTGCCTAACTCAGACGTAAGTATCTGCCCAACCCAGACGTAAGGTAAGTTATCTGCCTAACTCAGACGTAAGGTATCTGCCCAACCCAGACGTAAGGTAAGTTATCTGCCTAACTCAGACGTAAGTATCTGCCCAACCCAGACGTAAGGTAAGTTATCTGCCTAACTCAGACGTAAGGTATCTGCCCAACCCAGACGTAAGGTAAGTTATCTGCCTAACTCAGACGTAAGTATCTGCCCAACCCAGACGTAAGGTAAGTTATCTGCCTAACTCAGACGTAAGGTATCTGCCCAACCCAGACGTAAGGTAAGTTATCTGCCTAACTCAGACGTAAGGTATCTGCCCAACCCAGACGTAAGGTAAGTTATCTGCCTAACTCAGACGTAAGGTATCTGCCCAACCCAGACGTAAGGTAAGTTATCTGCCTAACTCAGACGTAAGGTATCTGCCCAACCCAGACGTAAGGTAAGTTATCTGCCTAACTCAGACGTAAGTATCTGCCCAACCCAGACGTAAGGTAAGTTATCTGCCTAACTCAGACGTAAGGTATCTGCCCAACCCAGACGTAAGGTAAGTTATCTGCCTAACTCAGACGTAAGGTATCTGCCCAACCCAGACGTAAGGTAAGTTATCTGCCTAACTCAGACGTAAGGTATCTGCCCAACCCAGACGTAAGGTAAGTTATCTGCCTAACTCAGACGTAAGGTATCTGCCCAACCCAGACGTAAGGTAAGTTATCTGCCTAACTCAGACGTAAGGTATCTGCCCAACCCAGACGTAAGGTAAGTTATCTGCCTAACTCAGACGTAAGGTATCTGCCCAACCCAGACGTAAGGTAAGTTATCTGCCTAACTCAGACGTAAGGTATCTGCCCAACCCAGACGTAAGGTAAGTTATCTGCCTAACTCAGACGTAAGGTATCTGCCCAACCCAGACGTAAGGTAAGTTATCTGCCTAACTCAGACGTAAGGTATCTGCCCAACCCAGACGTAAGGTAAGTTATCTGCCTAACTCAGACGTAAGGTATCTGCCCAACCCAGACGTAAGGTAAGTTATCTGCCTAACTCAGACGTAAGGTATCTGCCCAACCCAGACGTAAGGTAAGTTATCTGCCTAACTCAGACGTAAGTATCTGCCCAACCCAGACGTAAGGTAAGTTATCTGCCTAACTCAGACGTAAGGTATCTGCCCAACCCAGACGTAAGGTAAGTTATCTGCCTAACTCAGACGTAAGGTATCTGCCCAACCCAGACGTAAGGTAAGTTATCTGCCTAACTCAGACGTAAGGTATCTGCCCAACCCAGACGTAAGGTAAGTTATCTGCCTAACTCAGACGTAAGGTATCTGCCCAACCCAGACGTAAGGTAAGTTATCTGCCTAACTCAGACGTAAGGTATCTGCCCAACCCAGACGTAAGGTAAGTTATCTGCCTAACTCAGACGTAAGGTATCTGCCCAACCCAGACGTAAGGTAAGTTATCTGCCTAACTCAGACGTAAGGTATCTGCCCAACCCAGACGTAAGGTAAGTTATCTGCCTAACTCAGACGTAAGGTATCTGCCCAACCCAGACGTAAGGTAAGTTATCTGCCTAACTCAGACGTAAGGTATCTGCCCAACCCAGACGTAAGGTAAGTTATCTGCCTAACTCAGACGTAAGGTATCTGCCCAACCCAGACGTAAGGTAAGTTATCTGCCTAACTCAGACGTAAGTATCTGCCCAACCCAGACGTAAGGTAAGTTATCTGCCTAACTCAGACGTAAGTATCTGCCCAACCCAGACGTAAGGTAAGTTATCTGCCTAACTCAGACGTAAGGTATCTGCCCAACCCAGACGTAAGGTAAGTTATCTGCCTAACTCAGACGTAAGTATCTGCCCAACCCAGACGTAAGGTAAGTTATCTGCCTAACTCAGACGTAAGGTATCTGCCCAACCCAGACGTAAGGTAAGTTATCTGCCTAACTCAGACGTAAGGTATCTGCCCAACCCAGACGTAAGGTAAGTTATCTGCCTAACTCAGACGTAAGTATCTGCCCAACCCAGACGTAAGGTAAGTTATCTGCCTAACTCAGACGTAAGGTATCTGCCCAACCCAGACGTAAGGTAAGTTATCTGCCTAACTCAGACGTAAGGTATCTGCCCAACCCAGACGTAAGGTAAGTTATCTGCCTAACTCAGACGTAAGGTATCTGCCCAACCCAGACGTAAGGTAAGTTATCTGCCTAACTCAGACGTAAGGTATCTGCCCAACCCAGACGTAAGGTAAGTTATCTGCCTAACTCAGACGTAAGGTATCTGCCCAACCCAGACGTAAGGTAAGTTATCTGCCTAACTCAGACGTAAGGTATCTGCCCAACCCAGACGTAAGGTAAGTTATCTGCCTAACTCAGACGTAAGTATCTGCCCAACCCAGACGTAAGGTAAGTTATCTGCCTAACTCAGACGTAAGGTATCTGCCCAACCCAGACGTAAGGTAAGTTATCTGCCTAACTCAGACGTAAGGTATCTGCCCAACCCAGACGTAAGGTAAGTTATCTGCCTAACTCAGACGTAAGGTATCTGCCCAACCCAGACGTAAGGTAAGTTATCTGCCTAACTCAGACGTAAGGTATCTGCCCAACCCAGACGTAAGGTAAGTTATCTGCCTAACTCAGACGTAAGGTATCTGCCCAACCCAGACGTAAGGTAAGTTATCTGCCTAACTCAGACGTAAGGTATCTGCCCAACCCAGACGTAAGGTAAGTTATCTGCCTAACTCAGACGTAAGGTATCTGCCCAACCCAGACGTAAGGTAAGTTATCTGCCTAACTCAGACGTAAGGTATCTGCCCAACCCAGACGTAAGGTAAGTTATCTGCCTAACTCAGACGTAAGTATCTGCCCAACCCAGACGTAAGGTAAGTTATCTGCCTAACTCAGACGTAAGTATCTGCCCAACCCAGACGTAAGGTAAGTTATCTGCCTAACTCAGACGTAAGGTATCTGCCCAACCCAGACGTAAGGTAAGTTATCTGCCTAACTCAGACGTAAGGTATCTGCCCAACCCAGACGTAAGGTAAGTTATCTGCCTAACTCAGACGTAAGGTATCTGCCCAACCCAGACGTAAGGTAAGTTATCTGCCTAACTCAGACGTAAGGTATCTGCCCAACCCAGACGTAAGGTAAGTTATCTGCCTAACTCAGACGTAAGGTATCTGCCCAACCCAGACGTAAGGTAAGTTATCTGCCTAACTCAGACGTAAGGTATCTGCCCAACCCAGACGTAAGGTAAGTTATCTGCCTAACTCAGACGTAAGGTATCTGCCCAACCCAGACGTAAGGTAAGTTATCTGCCTAACTCAGACGTAAGGTATCTGCCCAACCCAGACGTAAGGTAAGTTATCTGCCTAACTCAGACGTAAGGTATCTGCCCAACCCAGACGTAAGGTAAGTTATCTGCCTAACTCAGACGTAAGGTATCTGCCCAACCCAGACGTAAGGTAAGTTATCTGCCTAACTCAGACGTAAGGTATCTGCCCAACCCAGACGTAAGGTAAGTTATCTGCCTAACTCAGACGTAAGTATCTGCCCAACCCAGACGTAAGGTAAGTTATCTGCCTAACTCAGACGTAAGGTATCTGCCCAACCCAGACGTAAGGTAAGTTATCTGCCTAACTCAGACGTAAGGTATCTGCCCAACCCAGACGTAAGGTAAGTTATCTGCCTAACTCAGACGTAAGGTATCTGCCCAACCCAGACGTAAGGTAAGTTATCTGCCTAACTCAGACGTAAGGTATCTGCCCAACCCAGACGTAAGGTAAGTTATCTGCCTAACTCAGACGTAAGGTATCTGCCCAACCCAGACGTAAGGTAAGTTATCTGCCTAACTCAGACGTAAGGTATCTGCCCAACCCAGACGTAAGGTAAGTTATCTGCCTAACTCAGACGTAAGTATCTGCCCAACCCAGACGTAAGGTAAGTTATCTGCCTAACTCAGACGTAAGGTATCTGCCCAACCCAGACGTAAGGTAAGTTATCTGCCTAACTCAGACGTAAGGTATCTGCCCAACCCAGACGTAAGGTAAGTTATCTGCCTAACTCAGACGTAAGGTATCTGCCCAACCCAGACGTAAGGTAAGTTATCTGCCTAACTCAGACGTAAGGTATCTGCCCAACCCAGACGTAAGGTAAGTTATCTGCCTAACTCAGACGTAAGGTATCTGCCCAACCCAGACGTAAGGTAAGTTATCTGCCTAACTCAGACGTAAGGTATCTGCCCAACCCAGACGTAAGGTAAGTTATCTGCCTAACTCAGACGTAAGGTATCTGCCCAACCCAGACGTAAGGTAAGTTATCTGCCTAACTCAGACGTAAGGTATCTGCCCAACCCAGACGTAAGGTAAGTTATCTGCCTAACTCAGACGTAAGTATCTGCCCAACCCAGACGTAAGGTAAGTTATCTGCCTAACTCAGACGTAAGGTATCTGCCCAACCCAGACGTAAGGTAAGTTATCTGCCTAACTCAGACGTAAGGTATCTGCCCAACCCAGACGTAAGGTAAGTTATCTGCCTAACTCAGACGTAAGGTATCTGCCCAACCCAGACGTAAGGTAAGTTATCTGCCTAACTCAGACGTAAGGTATCTGCCCAACCCAGACGTAAGGTAAGTTATCTGCCTAACTCAGACGTAAGGTATCTGCCCAACCCAGACGTAAGGTAAGTTATCTGCCTAACTCAGACGTAAGGTATCTGCCCAACCCAGACGTAAGGTAAGTTATCTGCCTAACTCAGACGTAAGTATCTGCCCAACCCAGACGTAAGGTAAGTTATCTGCCTAACTCAGACGTAAGGTATCTGCCCAACCCAGACGTAAGGTAAGTTATCTGCCTAACTCAGACGTAAGGTATCTGCCCAACCCAGACGTAAGGTAAGTTATCTGCCTAACTCAGACGTAAGGTATCTGCCCAACCCAGACGTAAGGTAAGTTATCTGCCTAACTCAGACGTAAGGTATCTGCCCAACCCAGACGTAAGGTAAGTTATCTGCCTAACTCAGACGTAAGGTATCTGCCCAACCCAGACGTAAGGTAAGTTATCTGCCTAACTCAGACGTAAGGTATCTGCCCAACCCAGACGTAAGGTAAGTTATCTGCCTAACTCAGACGTAAGGTATCTGCCCAACCCAGACGTAAGGTAAGTTATCTGCCTAACTCAGACGTAAGTATCTGCCCAACCCAGACGTAAGGTAAGTTATCTGCCTAACTCAGACGTAAGGTATCTGCCCAACCCAGACGTAAGGTAAGTTATCTGCCTAACTCAGACGTAAGGTATCTGCCCAACCCAGACGTAAGGTAAGTTATCTGCCTAACTCAGACGTAAGGTATCTGCCCAACCCAGACGTAAGGTAAGTTATCTGCCTAACTCAGACGTAAGGTATCTGCCCAACCCAGACGTAAGGTAAGTTATCTGCCTAACTCAGACGTAAGGTATCTGCCCAACCCAGACGTAAGGTAAGTTATCTGCCTAACTCAGACGTAAGTATCTGCCCAACCCAGACGTAAGGTAAGTTATCTGCCTAACTCAGACGTAAGGTATCTGCCCAACCCAGACGTAAGGTAAGTTATCTGCCTAACTCAGACGTAAGGTATCTGCCCAACCCAGACGTAAGGTAAGTTATCTGCCTAACTCAGACGTAAGGTATCTGCCCAACCCAGACGTAAGGTAAGTTATCTGCCTAACTCAGACGTAAGGTATCTGCCCAACCCAGACGTAAGGTAAGTTATCTGCCTAACTCAGACGTAAGGTATCTGCCCAACCCAGACGTAAGGTAAGTTATCTGCCTAACTCAGACGTAAGGTATCTGCCCAACCCAGACGTAAGGTAAGTTATCTGCCTAACTCAGACGTAAGGTATCTGCCCAACCCAGACGTAAGGTAAGTTATCTGCCTAACTCAGACGTAAGGTATCTGCCCAACCCAGACGTAAGGTAAGTTATCTGCCTAACTCAGACGTAAGGTATCTGCCCAACCCAGACGTAAGGTAAGTTATCTGCCTAACTCAGACGTAAGGTATCTGCCCAACCCAGACGTAAGGTAAGTTATCTGCCTAACTCAGACGTAAGGTATCTGCCCAACCCAGACGTAAGGTAAGTTATCTGCCTAACTCAGACGTAAGGTATCTGCCCAACCCAGACGTAAGGTAAGTTATCTGCCTAACTCAGACGTAAGGTATCTGCCCAACCCAGACGTAAGGTAAGTTATCTGCCTAACTCAGACGTAAGGTATCTGCCCAACCCAGACGTAAGGTAAGTTATCTGCCTAACTCAGACGTAAGGTATCTGCCCAACCCAGACGTAAGGTAAGTTATCTGCCTAACTCAGACGTAAGGTATCTGCCCAACCCAGACGTAAGGTAAGTTATCTGCCTAACTCAGACGTAAGTATCTGCCCAACCCAGACGTAAGGTAAGTTATCTGCCTAACTCAGACGTAAGGTATCTGCCCAACCCAGACGTAAGGTAAGTTATCTGCCTAACTCAGACGTAAGGTATCTGCCCAACCCAGACGTAAGGTAAGTTATCTGCCTAACTCAGACGTAAGGTATCTGCCCAACCCAGACGTAAGGTAAGTTATCTGCCTAACTCAGACGTAAGGTATCTGCCCAACCCAGACGTAAGGTAAGTTATCTGCCTAACTCAGACGTAAGGTATCTGCCCAACCCAGACGTAAGGTAAGTTATCTGCCTAACTCAGACGTAAGGTATCTGCCCAACCCAGACGTAAGGTAAGTTATCTGCCTAACTCAGACGTAAGGTATCTGCCCAACCCAGACGTAAGGTAAGTTATCTGCCTAACTCAGACGTAAGGTATCTGCCCAACCCAGACGTAAGGTAAGTTATCTGCCTAACTCAGACGTAAGGTATCTGCCCAACCCAGACGTAAGGTAAGTTATCTGCCTAACTCAGACGTAAGGTATCTGCCCAACCCAGACGTAAGGTAAGTTATCTGCCTAACTCAGACGTAAGGTATCTGCCCAACCCAGACGTAAGGTAAGTTATCTGCCTAACTCAGACGTAAGGTATCTGCCCAACCCAGACGTAAGGTAAGTTATCTGCCTAACTCAGACGTAAGGTATCTGCCCAACCCAGACGTAAGGTAAGTTATCTGCCTAACTCAGACGTAAGGTATCTGCCCAACCCAGACGTAAGGTAAGTTATCTGCCTAACTCAGACGTAAGGTATCTGCCCAACCCAGACGTAAGGTAAGTTATCTGCCTAACTCAGACGTAAGGTATCTGCCCAACCCAGACGTAAGGTAAGTTATCTGCCTAACTCAGACGTAAGGTATCTGCCCAACCCAGACGTAAGGTAAGTTATCTGCCTAACTCAGACGTAAGGTATCTGCCCAACCCAGACGTAAGGTAAGTTATCTGCCTAACTCAGACGTAAGGTATCTGCCCAACCCAGACGTAAGGTAAGTTATCTGCCTAACTCAGACGTAAGGTATCTGCCCAACCCAGACGTAAGGTAAGTTATCTGCCTAACTCAGACGTAAGGTATCTGCCCAACCCAGACGTAAGGTAAGTTATCTGCCTAACTCAGACGTAAGGTATCTGCCCAACCCAGACGTAAGGTAAGTTATCTGCCTAACTCAGACGTAAGGTATCTGCCCAACCCAGACGTAAGGTAAGTTATCTGCCTAACTCAGACGTAAGGTATCTGCCCAACCCAGACGTAAGGTAAGTTATCTGCCTAACTCAGACGTAAGGTATCTGCCCAACCCAGACGTAAGGTAAGTTATCTGCCTAACTCAGACGTAAGTATCTGCCCAACCCAGACGTAAGGTAAGTTATCTGCCTAACTCAGACGTAAGGTATCTGCCCAACCCAGACGTAAGGTAAGTTATCTGCCTAACTCAGACGTAAGGTATCTGCCCAACCCAGACGTAAGGTAAGTTATCTGCCTAACTCAGACGTAAGGTATCTGCCCAACCCAGACGTAAGGTAAGTTATCTGCCTAACTCAGACGTAAGGTATCTGCCCAACCCAGACGTAAGGTAAGTTATCTGCCTAACTCAGACGTAAGGTATCTGCCCAACCCAGACGTAAGGTAAGTTATCTGCCTAACTCAGACGTAAGGTATCTGCCCAACCCAGACGTAAGGTAAGTTATCTGCCTAACTCAGACGTAAGGTATCTGCCCAACCCAGACGTAAGGTAAGTTATCTGCCTAACTCAGACGTAAGGTATCTGCCCAACCCAGACGTAAGGTAAGTTATCTGCCTAACTCAGACGTAAGGTATCTGCCCAACCCAGACGTAAGGTAAGTTATCTGCCTAACTCAGACGTAAGGTATCTGCCCAACCCAGACGTAAGGTAAGTTATCTGCCTAACTCAGACGTAAGGTATCTGCCCAACCCAGACGTAAGGTAAGTTATCTGCCTAACTCAGACGTAAGGTATCTGCCCAACCCAGACGTAAGGTAAGTTATCTGCCTAACTCAGACGTAAGGTATCTGCCCAACCCAGACGTAAGGTAAGTTATCTGCCTAACTCAGACGTAAGGTATCTGCCCAACCCAGACGTAAGGTAAGTTATCTGCCTAACTCAGACGTAAGGTATCTGCCCAACCCAGACGTAAGGTAAGTTATCTGCCTAACTCAGACGTAAGGTATCTGCCCAACCCAGACGTAAGGTAAGTTATCTGCCTAACTCAGACGTAAGGTATCTGCCCAACCCAGACGTAAGGTAAGTTATCTGCCTAACTCAGACGTAAGGTATCTGCCCAACCCAGACGTAAGGTAAGTTATCTGCCTAACTCAGACGTAAGGTATCTGCCCAACCCAGACGTAAGGTAAGTTATCTGCCTAACTCAGACGTAAGGTATCTGCCCAACCCAGACGTAAGGTAAGTTATCTGCCTAACTCAGACGTAAGGTATCTGCCCAACCCAGACGTAAGGTAAGTTATCTGCCTAACTCAGACGTAAGGTATCTGCCCAACCCAGACGTAAGGTAAGTTATCTGCCTAACTCAGACGTAAGGTATCTGCCCAACCCAGACGTAAGGTAAGTTATCTGCCTAACTCAGACGTAAGTATCTGCCCAACCCAGACGTAAGGTAAGTTATCTGCCTAACTCAGACGTAAGTATCTGCCCAACCCAGACGTAAACTGAGTCATGTAACACTCTTAACTTTACGGTCAAATGAAACCTTAGAACGAGAGGTGTTATCACACTCCACGTTGTCATACGAAACTGTTCATTTCTACCGAGGTAAATGCAAGGTATAAGTGAGGTAAGGTTGTCCGTAATAGTGAGATGAGGTTGTCCGTAATAGTGAGATGAGGTTGTCCGTAATAGCGAGATTAGGTTTACCGTAAAAGCGATGTAATGTAGTCCGTAAAAGCGAGGTATGGTTGTCCGTAAAAGCGAGGTATAGTTGTCCGTAAAAGCGAGGTATAGTTGTCCGTAAAAGCGAAGTACGGTTGCCCATAAAAGCGTGGTAAGTTTTTCCGTTCGAGCGAGTTGATGTTTTCCGTAAAGCGAGGTATGGTTGTCCGTAAAAGCGAGGTAAGATTTCCGTGTGGGCGAGGGACTAGGGCCTTTATATCTAGTTTTCAGAACTGATGCCATCTTCCCTATAAAGCAAATTCTACGACAGTGTTGATCGTTGTGTGTCTCACTTGCAGCAGAACGCGATGTCCTCACTATAGTGAGGCGGTCATGGTGCTCGCGGAACACTACCCGAGTCAGAAGACCCTCAGTAACAACAGTAATTTGCGATCTAACCCTCTGAGCTCGACGGCAAAAGACGACCTCCAAACACGAAGGCACAACCCTTGGGTATGATGGCCTGGCCTTTGACATGGCATCTTCAGGGGTCAGGTCAGGCCATTATACTTCCAAGTAGTGTATCTTCCTGCTCAAGAATCGAACTACAACATTCAAGGATCAAGTTCAGTAAGCTTTTCCGGAAGAGCTCCTCGCTTGACTCCTTCCTCTTTACCTTTAGGAAAGTAACACAGGAGGAGAGGATTCCACCCTGCCGCTAACACACCTCTTAGTCGCCCTCTACGACACGCAGTATTCTTTCTAAGGAAAATAACTCTATGGAGAGACACTGACCAAACTACAGCATCCATTTTATCCAACGACTGTATAATAGTCACCACCTTACACTAAAGCATTAAGAAATCAAGCAACAAATTTCAGAGGAGCAGGTATATGTGCTTCCGGCCCTCCTACTCAAGAACGTCTCCAAGGCTGTCCAAAGCTCTGGCTGGTTCTGCAGACTGGAGGGTGTCAGTGGTTCTGGTCTGAGCCTCGCTGTCTGGATGTGGTATAACTCAGCTTCGAGAGTTCTTGCCCTATACTCAGTACCAGGTACTCTTCTCGTAATTACCTTTGCCATATCTGTCCCAGAGGAAGCTGGGAGCTGGAAGGGGCGCCTGGATTGTCAATTTTTCGAGTTTTGATTGTTGTAATTACGAAAGCGTCTCTTTAGGTACGTTGTGTTGATGTTCAATAGAGTCGAGACCTCACTGGTTCACGACAATTCCTCTGTGGAACTTCACCTTTCATCTCAATCTTCCTAAATAGCTATACTAAACAAACCGTTTGGTAAATCCTTCATATTCTTCCATTTCATGTAGCATGGGGACGAGACCACAGTTTAAGTAATTTGTACAGAGCCAAGAGGACCACCTGAGCCAGATGGAGTAGACAGAGACGCCAGGAAGGGCGTGATTGGATCGTCCTGGTGATGACAGACTGGACGCCGCCGTCAGGAGACCGAGGCAGAGAAAGGTGGGTGGGTGGGATAGAGAAAGGAGGGTAGGTGGGACATGGCAAGGGTCGCTTGGCTGACGAATGTATCCTTGAGGAAAGTTACAATCAATATCCGACCGATAGGTACAACCCCCACAATGCCGTCCACTGAATATGTCAGCAGACTCGTTGAGAAATCCGTCTGTGTCTCTCAACTGTTCGTATGACCAGTTAAGTAGTGGAAGACCTGACCTGGCCTGACCTAACCTAACCTAACCAGTTAAGTAGTGGAAGACATAACCTAACCTAACCTAACCTAACCTAACCTAACCTAACCAGCTAAGTAGCAATCTGACGTAAATTATGAGAAACTAATTTTCTCTGACGTAAATCATGAGGCACTTAAAATTCTCTGACGTAAATCATGAGGCGACTAGTCTGATTCCACGACACAGATTAATTCCTCATGAATATTTTTTTTCTTGTTTTAGTTTGTTTTGATAACGAGAAAAATAAGTTTTGTTAATGCACATTTAGAAACACTTCGAGGTTCTGCGGTGTTCTTGTGAGCTGATGGCCATATATTGAAGGCCGCTGCAGCTGTCGCCTCATTAGTGAGGGGAAAGTCCAAGACCGAATACGATCATTCATAACTTGGTGACGCCAGGCAGACTTTACGTGAATACATTTAATGGTTGTCACGGCTACACGGTCATTTAATGGCGGTCACTGCAACACGGTTGTTTAATGGCTGTTACGACTACATGGCCATTTAATGGCTGTCACTGCGACACGGTCGTTTTATGGCCGTCACTACGACACGGTCAATTAATGGCCGTCACTGCGACATGGTCAATTAATGGGCGTCACTGCGACATGGTCATTTAATGGCCGTCACTGCAACACGGTCGTGTAATGGCTGTTACGGCTACACGGCCATTTGATGGTTATCACTGTCACACAGCCATTTATTGGTTATCACTGTTACACGGCATTTAATGGTCTTCACTCCTACACATTCATCTAATAGCTGTCACTGTTACATACCATTGAACAGCTGCCACTGCTACATTGCCAGTTAACAGCTGTCACTGCTACATTGCCAGTTAACAGCTGTCACTGCTACATTGCCAGTTAACAGCTGTTACTGCTACAATGCCATTTAACAAGTCAGTGCTACATAACCAGTTAACAACTGTCACTGCTACATTGCCATTTAACATCTGTCACTGCCACATAGCCAGTTAACAGCTGTCACTGCTACATAGCCAGTTAACAGCTGTCACTGCTACATAACCAGTTAACAGCTGTCACTGCTGCATTGCCAACCAACAGCTGTCACTGCTACATAACCAGTTAACAGCTGTCACTGCTACATTGCCATTTAACAGCTGTCACTGCTACACCGTCACTTATATCGCAGTTGAGAAGACTCAAACAACTGAATGCCTTAATCATGGTCCTCCTCACATTGGCTATCACTGCTAAAAGGTCATTTATAAGCTGTGGCTGATGTACCTCAACAGGCCAGTGGAGGAATGGTCACAACACTCCACATAAGTGTGGAGGAATGGTCACAATACTCCACATAAGTGTGGAGGGATGGTCACAACACTCCACATAAGTGTGGAGGGATGGTCACAACACTCCACATAAGTGTGGAGGGATGGTCACAACACTCCACATAAGTGTGGAGGGATGGTCACAACACTCCACATAAGTGTGGAGGGATGGTCAAAACACTCCACATAAGTGTGGAGGGATGGTCACAACACTCCACATAAGCAGGATTCTGGTGGATTTCCTCTTCTCTCTCTCTCTCTCTCTCTCTCTCTCTCTCTCTCTCTCTCTCTCTCTCTCTCTCTCTCTCTCCCCCAAAATATCACTCAGAAATTCTACACCTCCTCAAGTATTACTGTAAAACAGGTCTTGGCGACTGACTATACCATCATATAGTTGATGATGATGCAACATGAAACAGTCTGTTCGAGACGCCTATATACGGACTAGCCACTAGCCCTTCACCCAAGACCCCACTGAACCAGCTGACAACACACGTGTGCACACACACACACACACCACTTCAGAGAATCATATCACCACTTCACTAAGAAAGACAAAATAATTCGTCTGTATTTTCACAACTCACAGCCTAACTAAAAGGTTTTCCCAGGAGACATTCTTCTTCTCAGCTACCGTGGTAACCATTGTGAACCCCAGCTGGAGCAACAGGACGTAGTTCTTTTGAACGGGACGTGAATGTTGCCTTGTATGCCAACCTCCCACACATCAGTCCACCGTCTCATAACAGGTGAGGGAAGTCTGTCCGAATGAGCCACAGGCGAGGGTAGAGAGAGAGAGAGAGAGAGAGAGAGAGAGAGAGAGAGAGAGAGAGAGAGAGAGAGAGAGAGAGAGAGAGAGAGAGAGAAGGGGGAAGGGGGGGAGAGCCTGTGGACGTAAATGGCTGCGATGGGTAATAAAAATTTTCGTCTTGTGTTGCGAACTCAGTTAAAAAGGATTACGGTGGTGGTCCAGTCGACGTAAATTACGGTGTCATGTACAAATGCAGAATGAAACATGAATTCTTGTTGAACAAGCCCTGTGAATATCGGGCTGCTGTACACTGGACTCCCAGTATCGGGCTGACGTGCAATGATATCCGATAACCGTGCTGCTGTACTGTCAACTCTGGATATTGAGCTGTTGTTCATAAAACTCTGAATATCTTGTCGCTGTCTCCCGGGTTAGCGAGGTTGCGCAAGGAAACAGACGAAAGAATGGCCCAACCCACCTATATACACATGTACATACATAAACGCCCACATATGCACGTATACATATCTATACATTTCAATGTATACATACATATACACACACAGACATAAACAATTATACTTTTTTTTTTTTTTGCCGCTGTCTCCCGCGTTTGCGAGGTAGCGCAAGGAAACAGACGAAAGAAATGGCCCAACCCACCCCCATACACATGTATATACATACGTCCACACACGCAAATATACATACCTACACAGCTATCCATGGTTTACCCCAGACGCTTCACATGCCCTGATTCAATCCACTGACAGCACGTCAACCCCAGTATACCACATCGATCCAATTCACTCTATTCCTTGCCCTCCTTTCACCCTCCTGCATGTTCAGGCCCCGATCACACAAAATCTTTTTCACTCCATCTTTCCACCTCCAATTTGGTCTCCCACTTCTCCTCGTTCCCTCCACCTCCGACACATATATCCTCTTGGTCAATCTTTCCTCACTCATTCTCTCCATGTGCCCAAACCATTTCAAAACACCCTCTTCTGCTCAACAACTGACTCACTTCCCAAGCTCTCTCATCCACAACAGACTGCATACTTGCCCCTATTTCCAAAACCCTTGCATTCACCTCACTAACAACCCCATCCATAAACAAATTAAACAACCATGAAGACATCACACACCCCTGCCGCAAACCTACATTCACTGAGAACCAATCACTTTCCTCTCTTCCTACACGTACACATGCCTTGCATCCTCGATAAAAACTTTTCACTGCTTCTAACAACTTGCCTCCCACACCATATCTTCTTAATACCTTCCACAGAGCATCTCTATCAACTATCATATGCCTTCTCCAAATCCATAAATGCTACATACAAATCCATTTGCTTTTCTAAGTATTTCTCACATACATTCTTCAAAGCAAACACCTGATCCACACATCCTCTACCACTTCTGAAACCACACTGCTCTTCCCCAATCTGATGCTCTGTACATGCCTTCACCCTCTCAATCAATACCCTCCCATATAATTTACCAGGAATACTCAACAAACTTATACCTCCGTAATATGAGCACTCACCTTTGTCCTCTTTGCCTTTGCACAATGGCACTATGCAAGCATTCCGCCAATCATCAGGCACCTCACCATGAATCATACATACACTGAATAACCTTACCAACCAGTCAACAATACAGTCACCCCCTTTTTTAATAAATTCCACTGCAATGCCATCCAAACCCGCTGCCTTGCCGGCTTTCATCTTCCGCAAAGCTTTTACTACCTCTTCTCTGTTTACTAAATCATCCTTCCTAACCCTCTCACTTTGCACACCACCTCGACCAAAACACCCTATATCTGCCACTCTATCATCAAACACATTCAACAAAGCCTTCAAAATACTCACTCCATCTCCTTCTCACATCACCACTACTTGTTATCACCTCCCCATTAGCCCCCTTCAGTGAAGTTCCCATTTGTTCCCTTGTCTTACGCACTTTATTTACCTCCTACCAAAACATCTTTTTATCCTCCCTAAAATTTAATGATACTCTCTCACCCCAACTCTCATTTGCCCTCTTTTTCACCTCTTGCACCTTTATCTTGACCTCCTGCCTCTTTCTTTTATACCTCTCCCACTTATTTGCATTATTTCCCTGCAAAAATCGTCCAAATGCCTTTCTCTTCTCTTTCACTAATGATCTTACTTCTTCATCCCACCACTCACTACCCTTCTAAGCTGCCCACCTCCCACACTCCTCATGCGAGAAGCATCTTTTGCGCAAGCCATCACTGCTTCCCTAAATACATCCCATTCCTCCCCCACTCCCCTTACTTCCATTGTTCTCACCTTTTTCCATTCTGTACTAAGTCTCTCCTGGTACTTCCTCACACAAGTCTCCTTCCCAAGCTCACTTACTCTCACCACTCTCTTCACCCCAACATTATCACTTCTTTTCTGAAAACCTCTACAAATCTTCACCTTCGCCTCCACAAGATAATGATCTGACATCCCTCCATTTGCTCCTCTCAGCACATTAACATCCAAAAGTCTCTCTTTCGCGCGCCTATCAATTAACACGTAATCCAATATATATATATATATATATATATATATATATATATATATATATATATATATATATATATATATATATATATTTTTTTTTTTTCTTTTTTCTTTTTTTTCAAACTATTCGCCATTTCCCGCGTTAGCGAGGTAGTGTTAAGAACAGAGGACTGGGCCATTGAGGGAATATCCTCACCTGGCCCCCTTCTCTGTTCCTTCTTTTGGAAAATTAAAAGAAATTGAGAGGGAAGGATTTTCAGCCCCTCGCTCCCTCCCCTTTTAGTCGCCTTCTACGACACGCAGGGAATACGTGGGAAGTATTCTTTCTCCCCTATCCCCAGGGATATATATATATATATATATATATATATATATATATATATATATATATATATATATATATATATATATATATATATATTCCTCAGTGGGGAACTAACACTTCAGCCGTTCAGAGGGAAGAAGTGAAACTGTTCTTCAGTGGGACTTTGAGTCAGGGCACCATACTAAAGTTATCAAATTGGATGGAGAGAGAGAGAGAGAGAGAGAGAGAGAGAGAGAGAGAGAGAGAGAGAGAGAGAGAGAGAGAGAGAGAGAGAGAGAGGAGGGGGGTGGCCGTAATCTATCCATTTTTAGGTAACTCTCCGATTGTCTATCTATCTATACACCCATACAACATGGGACGAAAAGTCCATTTCGCTTTGTGAAGTGGCTTTTCATACCATTTTCCCCTTAGGTCTTCTGGGTCCAGACTCAAGGGACAGACAGACAAACAGACAGACGGGGTCTAACATCTATACCCTGGCTGCTGCTGCTAAGGGGTTGGGGGGGGGGGGGTTGTGTGTGGGAGAGAATAAGAATAAATCTTTTTAGTTCGTGTTTATTCTGCTCCTGCCGTATCTAATCAGCTGTTATCGACGATTGATTTATTGATCACTAGTTTTGCTGAGGGGATCCACCAGTCCCTTGGGGAGGCAGTATAAGATCCACCAGTACCTCGGAGAGGCAGTATAAGATCCACCAGTACCTCGGAGAGGCAGTATAAGATTCACTTGATCCTCGGAGAGGCAGAACAAGATCCACACGACCCTTTGGGAGGCAGTACAAGATCCACAAGAATGTCGAAGAGGCATTACAAGATCAACACGACCCTTGGAGAGGCAGTACAAGAACCACATGACCCTTAGGGAGGCAGTACAAGATCCACAAGATCGTTGAAGAGGCAGTACAAGATCCACACGACCCTTGGGGAGCCAGTATAAGAGCCACCAGTCCCTCGGGGAGGCAGGATAAGATCCATCAGATTCTCGGGGAGGCAGTATATGATCCACAAGACCCTCGGGGAGGCAGTATATGATCCACAAGACTCGGTGAGGCAGTATAAAATCCACAAGACCCTAAGGGAGATAGTATGTGATCCACAAGACCCTCAGGGAGGCAGTGTATGATCCACAAGACCCTCGGTGAGGCAGTATAAAATCCACACGACCCTAAGGGAGACAGTATGTGATCCACAAGACCCTCGGGGAGGCAGTACAAAATCCACACGACCCTAAGGGAGACAGTACGTGATCCACAAGACCCTTGGTGAGGCAGTATAAAATCCACACGACTCTAAGGGAGACAGTATGTGATCCACAAGAACCTCGGGGAGGCAGTATGAGAGACATGAGTCACAATTACGTGCGTCGGGCCACATTAACATACAACTGGTAATGGAAATAACGAAAGTTAATGCGATAGCTGTTGGCAAGAGGTTAAATCAGTCGAGTCTTTGACCTTTACTTGTCTAGACATACGAAGACAAAGGCTTCCCGTCAGAGCGTGGGCGAAAGGCGCATTGATCATACTGTGGGCAAAATGCGCAGAGGTACATTTGACAGGTGGGCCCAATCGGACCTGGGGAACTAGAGGGTCCTTGTCCCGTCGAGAGAGAGAGAGAGAGAGAGAGAGAGAGAGAGAGAGAGAGAGAGAGAGAGAGAGAGAGAGAGAGAGAGAGAGAGTCAATGGCACAGGCATTACAGAAAGTAAGGCAGGATAAGATATACTTATAAAGTGTCAAAAGGACGTTCGAGGACATGATTGATAGTTTACAAAAGATGGTGACGTCAACAGCAATATCACAGAGGAGGGTGTAAATACGTCACATACATAAGGCATACAGTATATAACGTAGTTGCAATGGAAGTGACAACAAGAAAAGATTGTTGGCACATCAAATGCAAGATGACTCCCGCACAAAATACAAAGTCGAACTCACGCTTGCATGGTGCATGATATATGATGCATGTTATGTCGTGCATGTTATATGATGCAGGGTGTGTAGCTCAGGGCACAGCATAGTGAGAGGGCATAGGCATAGTGAGAAGATACCTTACAAGAGCATTATTTCTCGACCCCTGAGGCCCTTGAAGCCTAGTATCCTTATTTCAGAGTGCCCTCCAATCAGACATAGAGAGGAAAGAAACACGTTCTTAAGACAACGTGGGAAATACGCTCTTCGCTAAGATCAGGAGGTGAATAAGATCCAACGATGAGATAAGGAGTGGAATGGAATCTGCGCTCAGATAAGGAGGCGAATAGATCCAACGCTGAGACAAGAAGTGGAATGGAATCTGCGCTACGAAACGACCACACGACCCGGTCAGTCCATCAGTAACTCTCCTACTTAAATAGCTACTCTTTCTAAACCCTTAGTCTTCTCCACTTTAACTCTGGATGATTCCGTATCTGCTCCTCCACCCAACTGACCTATACCCTCGCCTACAATTTCCTCGTACAAGTTCTTGAAACTATTTCAACAGGGACAAGTGGGCAAGACGTCTGGTATGGATATCGACCATCCGCCATACCTCCTTGCGTACGATCCTTGCTTTGACTACTTCGTCTTTGTCTTAAAACCCGAATCTTCCCCACTCACTCTTGGAAGGACACCTATGAAAGGAAACCATTCCAATCCTTTGAGATATCTCTCAATCAGTCTCACTTCTGCTGTCTCCACAGTTTTCGAAACTTTCCCTAACTCTCTCTTCCTTAAACACGCAGAATCTCATTCCCTTCTTTGAGATCATTCACATGGCTTTAATGGCGCAAGGCCTACTAGTGCCATCTCTCTATTGTGACCCAGTCCTCCTCTCTTAAGGATTCTGGTGGATCTTTCGTCGTGGCCATCAACAACTCCAAGCCCAGGGAGTGACACAAGGCTTTGCTCTTTTATCTTCATTCCCATTTTCTGTTTCCCTTTGTTCGTCAGTTCGTAGCTTTCTCTGGAGTGGGTCCATTGCGGCAGCCGTTGACAAATTGTCTTCACCTTCATCTCAAAAGTAGTCCTTCTCAAGGGTTTTGTTTTATGGCCTACTCTCATTAACGGCCCTCTTTCCTCAACTTCTGAGGAACCCCCATCGACTTACAGACCGACACATCCATTCTCCATAACTCAGCTCGCTTCCCTTCCCCTCCCCGCTCTAATCTCTCTCTCTCTCTCTTTCCCTCTCTCTCTCTCTCTCTCTCTGGAAACATATCCTCTCTCTTAACTCAGACCTGTGCAGCATCTTAGAATGGGGATGGAGTAACCTGATCAGGTTCAACGTTGGAAAGAAAAAGGCAAATATCTTCCTACATATCACTGTTCAGCTTGCAAAACAACGTAGTTGAACATGATGTAGATTCTATATGCCAAGGTCCTGCACAATCTTCTGGAAACCCCACAGAAAGAAAATTACACAACCTTGTTCCCCAAAAGCGAGGTGTGTTGTATACTTGCTTTTGTGCGTAGTTGGTCCATGGAGGTTTAATTCCGCCCAGCATGGAGCATTGCCCCCATTTCCGGGTAGGTCATTCTACACCTCCCTTTTAGCCATAGTAAAATCAATAGCCTTCCGCCTCATCAATTCTCAGGCTACCTCCTACCTCTCTCATCGTCTCCCTCCGTCCGCCGCGATGTTGCTGTCTGCCTTCACCATGCTCAACAAAGGATCATTTCGGCCACTGTTCTCGTGTGAAGTGTCTGGACGCGTCCGTGCCACTAAGACGTGGACCAGTGGCATGCGTCTGACTGCTGCTTCCTATATATCCTGTGTGGCGACCAGCCATACAAGGATCAACCGTTATGATCCCTCACTCTTTCCTGAAATTCCGAAGCTGGAAAAATAATCTTCTTCCTCTCTTCGTCATTCCATCTTCCTCGATCATTTCCCATCTCTGGAGTCAGTTCTACGAACACCCGAGGAACTCTAAATAATATAATCATATTTTCTTATGCTCCTCCCTCTGAGGTAACCATGATTAGGGTATGTATCTGCCCACGGCCATGTTGGTTACCGTAGAAAATATATAAATAGTGGAGCCATACCTGGCCTCTCTACACCCTCCCCATCGCGCGAGATAAAAATCTACGATATTCTTCCAGGGAATCTTCAGAATGGATGTAATACTATAACTGGAACACCCTGGAACACATCTCTCTCCCAGATACGTTTTCTTTCCTCCTCTCCAGCGAATGTAACTTTTTCCCCCTCTGCCGGAGAGCGAAGTAGTATGAGGTATACCTGCGTATTGCATATGTATATCTCCTCCTGCCTCCTGCAGGTATATGTATGTGATACTGGAGGTAGACATATATGTTTGTGACACTGGAGATAGACATATATGTATGTGATACTGGATATAGACATATATGTATGTGATATTGGAGATAGACATATATGTATGTGATATTGGAGATAAACATATATGGATGTGATACTGGATATAGACATATATGTATGTGATATTGGAGATAGACATATATGTTTGTGATATTGGAGATCGACATATATGTATATGATATTGGAGATAAACATATATGTATGTGATATTGGAGGTAGACATATATGTATGTGATATTGGAGATAGACATATATGTCTATGTACGTGATATTGGAGATAAACATATAAGAAATATCACATCATTTCTGACTTTGTCTAACCGAACTGAACATGAATCCTAAAGAATATTTTCTTTTTATTAGAGAGAGAGAGAGAGAGAGAGAGAGAGAGAGAGAGAGAGAGAGAGAGAGAGAGAGAGAGAGAGAGAGAGAGAGAGAGGAAAAATCTTCCCGGACCAAAACTCAAGGAAGGTGTCAGATCATACGGTGTGAAGTCGTTGACCTTCTGTTCGTTCCATCAGCACGACCGGAACGACCCTTGGCCACGACAGTGCGACCGTTGAGCACCACGGTAAGACCCTTGACCACCACGGTACGACCCTCGAACACGACGGTACGAACCTTGAACACGACGGTACGACCCTCGAACACGACGGTACGACCCTTGACCACGACAGTGCGACCGTTGAATACGACGGTTCGACCCTTCACCACGACGGTATGACTCTCCCTTGACCACGACGGTACGATCCTTGACCACGACGGTATGATCCATGATCACGACGGAACGACCCTTGAACACGACGGTACGACCCTTGACCACGATGGTATGACTCTTGACCACGACGGTACGACCCTTGACCATGACGGTACGACACTTGACCACAACGGTGCCACCCTTGACCACGACAGCACGACCCTTAGGTACGATGATGGCCAGGCCTTCAACCTGGCTCCAAAAGATCAGGCTAATAGTTCACGCTATTCCACCAAGAGATCGAACCATCGTGTTCAGGGACCGAGGCAGTCATAGGCTACAAACACTACAAACACATCACCAAGATGTCGGTATGACTCCTCACTCCTGCGTCACTACGACACCTAGGGGGTTCGAACCGTCGTCCTCAGGGACACCGAGGCAGCCACAGGCCAGCGCGAGAAAATGACCTGCCATCACTGCATGACCATTTCGTACACCAATTACTATACACTATGTACAATGATCAGTGACCATCGCTGTAATCCTCGAAAAACAATGGTTCATTGGTACGATGAACTGATGATACTAATGGTCTGTCAGACCAACTGGCTACATAGTGGAAGAGGGACCATTCATCTACCATCTATCTACACATTCATCTACCATCTATCTACACATTCATCTACCATCTATCTACACATTCATCTACCATCTATCTACACATTCATCTACCATCTATCTACACATTCATCTACCATCTATCTACACATTTATTTACCATCAATCTACACATTCATCTACCATCTATCTACACATTCATCTACCATCTACACATTCATCTACCATCTATCTACACATTCATCTACCATCTATCTACACATTCATCTACCATCTATCTACACATTCATCTACCATCTATCTACACATTCATCTACCATCTATCTACACATTTATTTACCATCAATCTACACATTCATCTACCATCTATCTACACATTCATCTACCATCTATCTACACATTCATCTACCATCTATCTACACATTCATCTACCCATTCATCTACCATCTATCTACACATTCATCTACCATCTATCTACACATTCATCTACCATCTATCTACACATTCATCTACCATCGATCTACACATTCATCTACCATCTATCTACACATTCATCTATCGCTCTCATCTTGTCTATGTTAGCTGAGACGGTGCGGGCAACTGAAGCTGTAATCGAGGCCATCTCATGAGTGCTATGCATATAACCCAAGCCTGAACCAGGTGCCCATTCTATTAACCAACCGCTGACGTGGGACGAACAGCCGGGTTGACTGTGGACCGACTGTCGGAGCCTGGATTCGAACTTATGCGCTCGACCCTCGGCGGCCCGTGAATGCGTCACGGTCAGGAACGCTAACCACTACACCACGAAAGCACACACACACACACACACACGCACACACACACACACACACACACACACACACACACACATATATATATATATATATATATATATATATATATATATATATATATATATATATATATATCTTTTCTTTCTTTCTTTCAAACTATTCGCCATTTCCCGCATTAGCGAGGTAGCGTTAAGAACAGAGGACTGGGCCTTTGAGGGAATACCCTCACCTGGCCCAATTCTCTGTTCCTTCTTTTGGAAAAAAAAAAAAAAAAACGAGAGGGGAGGATTTCCAGCCCCCCGCTCCCTCCCCTTTTAGTCGCCTTCTACGACACGCAGGGAATACGTGGAAAGTATTCTTAATCCCCTATCCCCAGGGATATATATATATATATATATATATATATATATATATATATATATATATATATATATATATATATATATATATACATCTTTCTATTGCTATCACAGTATCTCCCTATGTCTAACCAGAACGAAGATATGAACATTATAATAACCGTTCCCCTTAAGTCACTGTTCACTGGCTCTTATACTTCACTCAGGTTTCATCTATGTTATTTCCCCTCTTCTCTGCACTAACCTCTCCCCGTTGTCTCCCGTATATAAACGCCATCACTCGTCCAACACCACACAGTGTGCGTCTCCACACGACTATCCCTTGTGAACAAGAATAGCCAGAATTGGGAGGTCACACACCGCTACAAACAAGAGACACACAATGAACACTTGTTTACACATATCCCGCAGTACAGGGTTGTGGGGCATTGTGGTCCACGGGTGAACGAGTGGACACGTTCAGATAATGTCTCCCCTTCTGCCGTTCGTACCACGTGTTGCTGGAAGGGCAGCTGCCGTGCAGTGTTACATAGCCATGGTGCCATACTATATAGCCATGGTGCCATAGTGTATAGCAATGGTGCAATACTGTATAGCAGTGGTGCCATACTATATAGCAATGGTGCCAAAGTGTATTGCAATGGTGCCATAGTGTATAGGAATGGTGACATACTGTATAGCCAAGGTGCCTTACTATATAGCAATGGTGCCATAGTGTATAGCAATGGTGCCATACTGTATAGCAATGGTGCCATATTGTATAGCAATGGTGCCATATTGTATAGCAATGGTGCCATACTGTATAGCAATGGTGCCGTACTATATAGCAATGGTGCCATACTGTATAGCAATGGTGCCATATTGTATAGCAATGGTGCCATATTGTATAGCAATGGTGCCATACTGTATAGCAATGGTGACATATTGTATAGCAATGGTGCCATATTGTATAGCAATGGTGCCATACTGTATAGCAATGGTGCCGTACTATATAGCAATGGTGCCATACTGTATAGCAATGGTGCCATATTGTATAGCAATGGTGCCATATTGTATAGCAATGGTGCCATACTGTATAGCAATGGTGACATATTGTATAGCAATGGTGCCATATTGTATAGCAATGGCGCCATATTGTATAGCAATGGCGCCATACTGTATAGCAATGGTGCCATATTGTATAGCAATGGTGCCATACTGTAAAGCAATGGTGCCATACAGCAGAGCTGGGGTGCCATATTGTAAAGCAGAGTATCATAGTGCACAGGACTGGTGCCATATTGCAGAGCAGCGATATTGCTGTATAGAAAAGCAGAGGTGCCATGCTCAACATATAGTGATATATTGCAGAGCAGACATATTGCACAACAGCAATGCCATACTGTACACATTGCACAGCAGCGATGCCCTGATGTCCACTAGTGGTGCCATATTGCACTGCAGTGATGGCGATGTACAACAGTGGTGCCATACTGTACATCAGTGATGCCATGTTGTTCAACAGTAGTGCCATACTGCATAGCAGAGATGCCACACTGTACACCTGTAGTGCCATATTGTATAGCAGTGGTGCCATACTAGTGTCTGGTTTACATGTTCCTCCAACGGCGCGGGTATCGTGTTTCTATTGTATGATCTGTAATGTTGATGTACATTCTCCTCTCTGTACGTCTGTGTACAATGGTGATACACAGTGCCTGGGTGTCTGCAGTCTGGGATGGTGAAGGTTACTGGCCCGTGTTAGACACCAGGAGAACACCAAGCAACGGGTGTTAGACACCAGGTGAACACCAAGCAACGGATGTTAGACACCAGGAGAACACCGAGCAACGGGTGTTAGACACCAGGAGAACACCAAGCAACGGGTGTTAGACACCAGAAGAACACCAAGCAAAGGGTGTTAGACACCAGGAGAACACCAAGCAAAGGGTGTTAGACACCAGGAAAACACCAAGCAACGGGTGTTAGACACCAGGAGAACACAAAGCAACGGCTGTTAGACACCAGGAGAACACAAAGCAACGGGTGTTAGACACAAGGAGAACACCAAGCAACGAATGTTAGACACCAGGAGAACACTAAGCCACGGGTGTTAGACACCAGGAGAACACCAAGCAACGGGTGTTAGACACCAGGAGAACACCAAGCAACGGATGTTAGACACCAGGAGAACACCAAGCAACGGCTGTTAGACACCAGGAGAACACCGGGCAACGGATGTTAGACACCAGGAGAACACCAAGCAACGGGTGTTAGACACCAGGAGAACACCAAGCAACGGGTGTTAGACACCAGGAGAACACAGGGCAACGGGTGTTAGACACCAGAAGAACACCAAGCAACGGCTGTTAGACACCAGGAGAACACCAAGCAACGGCTGTTAGACACCAGGAGAACACCAAGCAACGGGTGTTAGACACCAGGAGAACACCAAGTAACGGGTGTTTGACACCAGGAGAACACCACGCAACGGATGTTAGACACCAGGAGAACACCAAGCAACGGGTGTTAGACACCACGAGAACACCAAGTAACGGGTGTTAGACACCAGGAGAACACCGGTCAACGGCTGTTAGACACCAGGAGAACACCAAGCAACGGGTGTTAGACACCAGGAGAACACCGAGCAACGGGTGTTAGACACCAGGAGAACACCAAGCAAAGGGTGTTAGACACCAGGAGAACACCAAGCAACGGGTGTTAGACATAAGGAGAACACCAAGCAACGGGCGTTAGACACCAGGAGAACACCAAGTAACGGGTGTTAGACACCAGGAGAACACCAAGCAACGGGTGTTAGACACCAGGAGAACACCGGGCAACGGGTGTTAGACACCAGGAGAACACCAAGCAACGGGTGTTAGACACCAGGAGAACACCAAGCAACGGGTGTTAGACACCAGGAGAACACCAAGCAACGGGTGTTAGACACCAGGAGAACACCAAGCAACGGGTGTTAGACACCAGGAGAACACCAACCAACGGGTGTTGGACACCAGGAGAACACCAAGCAACGGGTGTTAGACACCAGAAGAACACCAAGCAACGGCTGTTAGACACCAGGAGAACACCAAGCAACGGCTGTTAGACACCAGGAGAACACCAAGCAACGGGTGTTAGACTCCAGGAGAACACCAAGTAACGGGTGTTTGACACCAGGAGAACACAGGGCAACGGGTGTTAGACACCACGAGAACACCAAGCAACGGGTGTTAGACACCAGGAGAACACCAAGCAACGGCTGTTAGACACCAGGAGAACACCACGCAACGGATGTTAGACACCAGGAGAACACCAAGCAACGGGTGTTAGACACCAGGAGAACACCAAGCAACGGGTGTTAGACACCACGAGAACACCAAGTAACGGGTGTTAGACACCAGGAGAACACCAAGCAACGGCTGTTAGACACCAGGAGAACACAAAGCAACGGGTGTTAGACACCAGGAGAACACTAAGCCACGGCTGTTAGACACCAGGAGAACACCAAGCAACGGGTGTTAGACACCAGGAAAACACCAAGCAACGGGTGTTAGACATCAGGCGAACCCCAAGGAACGGGTGTTAGACACCAAGCGACGGATGTTAGACACCAGGAGAACACCAAGCAACGGGTGTTAGACACCAGGAGAACACCAAGCAACTGGTGTTAGACATCAGGCGAACCCCAAGGAACGGGTGTTAGACACCAAGCAACGGGTGTTAGATACCAAGAGACGGGTGTTAGACATCAAGCGATGGGTGTTAGATATCAAGCGACTGGTGTTATCCACCAAGCGACAGGTGTTAGATAGCAAGAGACGGATGTTAGACACCAAGCGACGGGTGTTAAGACACCAAGCGACGGGTGTTAAGACACCAAGCGACGGGTGTTAGACACTAAGCGACGGGTGTTAGACAACAAGCGACGGGTGTTAGACACCAAGCGACGGGTGTTAGACACCAAGCGACGGGTGTTAAGACACCAAGCGACGGGTGTTAGACACCAAGCGACGGGTGTTAAGACACCAAGCGACGGGTGTTCGACACCAAGCGACGGGTGTTAAGACACCAAGCGACGGGTGTTAGACACCAAGCGACGGGTGTTAAGACACCAAGCGACGGGTGTTAGACACCAAGCGACGGGTGTTAAGACAACCAAGCGACGGGTGTTAAGACACCAAGCGACGGGTGTTAGACACCAAGCGACGGGTGTTAGACACCAAGCGACGGGTGTTAGACACCAAGCGACGGGTGTTAAGACACCAAGCGACGGGTGTTAGACACCAAGCGACGGGTGTTAGACACCAAGCGACGGGTGTTAAACACCAAGCGACGGGTGTTAGACACCAAGCGACGGGTATTAGACACCAAGCGACGGGTGTTAGACACAACGCTAATATCTTGTTAGATATACAAAATCAACAGTGCGTCTGACACTTTACACACAAACCACACAATTAGCCATATATACCTCTAACCCATGTGAGTACCTCTCTCTCTCTCTCTCTCTCTCTCTCTCTCTCTCTCTCTCTCTCTCTCTCTCTCACACACACAGTTCTGCATCTCATAATCTCACACTCCCCCACACCACCACCCACACACCATGCTCGCAGACACTCACACATCCACCGCCACCACCACGACCTTCCCAGGGAGTTCGCAATGTTTTAAAAAGACAATGGTCGTTTATCTCTCGCCGGGGAATTACAACCGGGGTAGGTGGCCCATGGTGCCATTGTCGACACGCAAGGGAGACGGGATGAAAAAAGAAGAAAAAATAATGTGCTCCTCCCCCTCCCACGGAGAGGATGTGTTGTGGGTCATTGTATGAGAGAGCGGCACTCCGGCCTCTGTGACATCTGCCGCTTTCACTTAGCTGATGAAAGGATAGCAGGCTTTAACGTCGGCTCCCCTGCCACTTGATGCTCACATGCAACTCCATTTTAGCCTTCCATGACAGTTACTATATATATATATATATATATATATATATATATATATATATATATATATATATATATATATATATATATATAACGCCCACACAAAAACATATACGTAACTATATATTTCAACGTATAGATACTTATACATACACAGACATATACATATAGACACATGTACATATTCATACTTGCTGCCTTCATCCATTCGCGTCGCCACCCCGCCACACATGAAATAGCAACCCCCCTCCTCCCGCGAGGTAGCGCTAAGAAAAGACAACAAAGGCCACATTCGTTCACACTCGGTCTCTAGTTGTCATGTATAATGCACCAAGACCACAGCCCCTATCAACAACTAGGTCCTACAGATCACAAGCCTTCGAAACACTTACTCTCCCTTACGTTTGCTGATACTCGCTCATCGCAACTATTTACTTCGTCATCCCACCACTCACTTCCCCCTCTCACATGCCCACCCTCCACCATCCGTATGTCACACACTTCTCCCGCACAAGTCAGTACTGTTTCCCTAAATACCTTCCATTCCTCACCCACTTCCATAGCTTCATATTCTCTAACTTTGTGTTGTTCTACACAAAATTTCTCTTAGTATCTCTACACGTAAGTCATTTTTCTAATCTCACTTACTTTCACTATTCTCATCACCCATATCATTTACTTTTTTCCAGACGCCTCTGAGATCATTACCCTCACTCCAAATAGGTAATGATCAGACATCCAACCAGCTACCTTTCCAAGCATATTTACGTTAAGGTCTCTCTTTAGCACGACTATCAATCAGTGAATTCTTAATCACACGTCCTTTTTCACTACACAAACTATTCACCATTTTCATTTACAAAGCGTATCTCATGCTCCTTAATCATACTCTCAACTGATAACCCACTCGTATCAAATCACTCATCACTAACACTCAGTCCTACGCATCAAGTATGTTAATGCACTCACTCACCTCCTTCCAAAGTACTCACCTCTCTTCCTCTCTCCTCTCATAACTAGGTACATTTGCTCAATGACCCATCTCCCGTAGTCCACTTTCACTTTCACCCACATCAGCCTGAGGCTTACGTCGTGACACTGTCACACATTCCCATAGATCATCCTTCACCAGATGTGCCACCCCCTCCGTTTAACTCGCCCTTCCACTGACCCCAGACACTCTCTCTCTCTCTCTCTCTCTCTCTCTCTCTCTCTCTCTCTCTCTCTCTCTCTCTCTCTCTCTCTCACATGAACTCCATCTCCGGGAAACAAGTTCCTCCGGAGAACTTGCAGGGCCTCCCTGGAGTAGTGCAAGGCAAGCTGCGCTCTTTTCCTGCTATTGTGGCGCCTCGAGAAACGCCCCATCGATCCTCCTGACGCAGCAGGTACGCAGCGCGGGCCCTCCAACCTAGCCCACCCGCCCCTGGACTCCCCTCCCTACATTCCACCCCCCCCCCCACAAACACACACACCCACATCCACACAGAGGAGGCCAGCCGGCCTGCTGTGTATGCATACAAGGGAAAAAGTTTTCGTCTACGGTAAAGAATACATATACAGTCATCCATGCATAAATGTAAACATAGATGTAAAAGTTATTTGTCAAGTAAACAGAGAAACAAACGTAAATATATATATATATATATATATATATATATATATATATATATATATATATATATATATATATATATATATATATATATACTTGCTGCCCCATCCATTTCCGTTGCCAACCCGCCACACATGAAATCGTACCCCCCATCACCCCGCACGCGCGCGAGGTAGCACGAGGAAAGGACAACAAAGGCCACATTCGTTCACACTCAGTCTCTAGCTGTCATGCGTAATGCATCGAAACCACAGCTCCCTTTCCATATCCAGGCCCCACGAAACCTTCTATGGTTTACCCCAGACGCTTCACACGACCTGCTTCAGTCCATCGACAGCACGTCAACCCCGGTATACCACATTGTTCCAATTCACTCTATTCCTTGCACGCCTTTCACCCTCCTTTATGTTCAGGCCCCGATCGCTCAAAATCTTTTTCACCCCATCCTTTCACCTCCAATTTGGTCTCCCACTTCTCGTTCTCTCCACCTCTGGAAGTGGATTTAGCAGCGAATGGAACCATGGAAGCGGAAGCGAGTCGCAGGGTGGGGGAGGGGGGCGAAGGTTCTGGGAGCGATGAAGAATGTGTAGGAGATAAAGTTATCTCGGAGAGCAAAAATGGGTATGTTTGAAGGAAAAGTGGTTTCAACAATTTTACATGGTACCGAGGCATGGGCTACAGATAGGGTTGTACGAAGGAGAGTGGATGTGTTGGAGGACAATATGTGGTGTGAGGTGGTTTGATCGAGTAAACAATTAAAGGGTAAGAAAGATGTGTAGAAATAAAAGGAGCGTGGCTGAGAGAGTAGAAGAGGGTGTATTGAAATGGTTTGGACAATGGAGAGAATGAGTGAGGAAAGATTGACAAAGAGGATATATGTGTCAGTAGAAGGAACAAGGAGAAATGGGAGACCTAAGTGAAGGTGGAAGGATGGAGTGAAAAAGAATTTGAGAGACCGGGGCCTGAACATACAGGAAGGTGAGAGGCGTGCAAAGATCAGAGTGAATTGGAACGATGTGGTATACCGGGGTCGACGTGCTGTGAATGGACTGAACCAGGGTATTTGAAACGTCTGGGATAAACCATGTGGAGCCTGGATGTGGAAAGGGAGCTGTGGTTTCGGTGCATTACACATGACAGCTAGAGACTGGGTGCGAGCGGGTGTGGCCTTTTTTGTGTTTTCCCGGCGCTACCTTGCTGAAGCAGAGCAAAGCGATACTATTTCCCGTGGGACGGAGTGGCGCCGAAAATGAATGAAGGTAGGCAAGTATGAATATGTACATGTGTATATATTGGAAAGGATCACAATTTTGCGCGTGATGAAGATATTCCTATAAGTCCACGGGGAAAATGAAACACGAAAATTTCCCAAGTGCACTTTCGTGTAATAATCACATCATCAGAGGAGACACAAGAGAGAAATATAACAGTCAGTTGATATACATCGAAGAGACGAAGCTAAGACGCCATTTGGTAAACATGTGATTGTCCAAAACATACAACGAGCGTTCATAAACTTATCATTTTACAAATCTTATCAACAATAAAGTTATCTAATTTGTATACCATCGCTAATATTAAGATTATAATTCTTTGTGTATTCAATAATAGAAGATTCAATGATATTTCTCTTGGTATTAGAGTTAGAGTTAATAACTGAGATGGCGTTACTCCAGTCAATACAATGATCATAGTTTTTAACATGATTAAACAAGGCATTTGATTCTTTTCCCGTTCTTATACTATATTTATGTTGCTCAAGTCTAACAGAAAGATCCTTACCAGTCTGACCAATATAAAATTTATCACAGTTTCCACAAGGCACTTTATAGATGCAACCAAGAGAATTTTCTGGTGAATTCCTGATTAAGATATTCTTTATAGTATTATTGTTGCTAAAGGCAACATTTACATTAAAGGATTTAAGCAACATGGGAAGCAAAGTGAAATTATTATTAAAAGGGAGAACTAAAATATTCTTGGTGTCAATGGGAGGTTTGGGCTCAACTCTATAAAATGATTTCTTTGCTAACTTAAGGGATTTATCAATGAAAGATCTAGGGTACTTTAACTTAGATCCAATAGAATATATCTTCTCAAACTCATCATCAATAAACTCTGGCCTCCAAATACGTAATGCCCTAAGGGACATAGACTGAAATGATGATATTTAACTCTGTTATGCACGAAAGTGCACTTGGGAACTTTTCGTGTTTCATTTTCCCCGTGGACTCATAGGAATGTGTATATATATACATATATGTCTGTGTATGTGTGTGTATATGTAGGTATATGTGTATGTGTTGTGTATATGTATGTATATGTGCGTGTATGGGCGTTTGTGTGTAAAAGTGTGTATATGAGTGGATGGGCCATTCTCTCTTTCTTCGTCTGTTTCCTGGCGCTGATTGGCTGACGCAGGAAATGGCGATAAGTAACCACTCAAGTGGTTACAGAACTCAACCCTAAACCTTGACCACGAACGATTCATTGGTTTTTATCTTTGGTTTTCAAAAGTTTAAACAAAGAGTCCATAGAGATTATACCCGAAGCAGAGGAAGATCGCATGCGAATATTTAACAGCACAGTTGATCAGCAATACCCTGATGCAGCGAGCTAATTTAGGGACAGGGGTACTTAACCAAGTCATACATCATTAGGCCTCGTCAGGCAATCAGAAATTCAGAATGGAATATCAAATCACACAAGAAAATGGTAATAAGCCGAGCTGAGTTCATCTCTAATTATTTTAGAATAGTGACGAGTGATTCCAGAATTAGGGAAGAAGCTTTGAGAAAAAGTATATATACTTACACACACACACACACACACACACACACATGCACACACACACACACACACACATACACACACACACACACACACATACACACACACACACACACACATTATATATATTTTTTTTTTTTTGTCGCTGTCTCCCGCGTTTGCGAGGTAGCGCAAGGAAACAGACGAAAGAAATGGCCCAACCCACCCCCATACAAATGTATATACATACGTCCACACACGCAAATATACATACCTACACAGCTTTCCATGGTTTACCCCAGACGCTTCACATGCCTTGATTCAATCCACTGACAGCACGTCAACCCCGGTATACCACATCGCTCCAATTCACTCTATTCCTTGCCCTCCTTTCACCCTCCTGCATGTTCAGGCCCCGATCACACAAAATCTTTTTCACTCCATCTTTCCACCTCCAATTTGGTCTCCCTCTTCTCCTCGTTCCCTCCACCTCCGACACATATATCCTCTTGGTCAATCTTTCCTCACTCATTCTCTCCATGTGACCAAACCATTTCAAAACACCCTCTTCTGCTCTCTCAACCACGCTCTTTTTATTTCCACACATCTCTCTTACCCTTACGTTACTTACTCGATCAAACCACCTCACATCACACATTGTCCTCAAACATCTCATTTCCAGCACATCCATCCTCCTGCGCACAACTCTATCCATAGTCCACGCCTCGCAACCATACAATATTGTTGGAACCACTATTCCTTCAAACATACCCATCTTTGCTTTCCGAGATAATGTTCTCGACTTCCACACATTCTTCAAGGCTCCCAGAATTTTCGCCCCCTCCCCCACCCTATGATCCACTTCCGCTTCCATGTTTCCATCCGCTGCCAGATCCACTCCCAGATATCTAAAACACTTCACTTCCTCCAGTTTTTCTCCATTCAAACTCACCTCCCAATTGACTTGACCCTCAACCCTACTGTACCTAATAACCTTGCTCTTATTCACATTTACTCTTAACTTTCTTCTTTCACACACTTTACCAAACTCAGTCACCAGCTTCTGCAGTTTCTCACATGAATCAGCCACCAGCGCTGTATCATCAGCGAACAACAACTGACTCACTTCCCAAGCTCTCTCATCCCCAACAGACTTCATACTTGCCCCTCTTTCCAAAACTCTTGCATTCACCTCCCTAACAACCCCATCCATAAACAAATTAAACAACCATGGAGACATCACACACCCCTGCCGCAAACCTACATTCACTGAGAACCAATCACTTTCCTCTCTTCCTACACGTACACATGCCTTACATCCTCGATAAAAACTTTTCACTGCTTCTAACAACTTTCCTCCCACACCATATATTCTTAATACCTTCCACAGAGCATCTCTATCAACTCTATCATATGCCTTCTCCAGATCCATAAATGCTACATACAAATCCATTTGCTTTTCTAAGTATTTCTCACATACATTCTTCAAAGCGAACACCTGATCCACACATCCTCTACCACTTCTGAAACCACACTGCTCTTCCCCAATCTGATGCTCTGTACATGCCTTCACCCTCTCAATCAATACCCTCCCATATAATTTGCCAGGAATACTCAACAAACTTATACCTCTGTAATTTGAGCACTCACTCTTATCCCCTTTGCCTTTGTACAATGGCACTATGCACGCATTCCGCCAATCCTCAGGCACCTCACCATGAGTCATACATACATTAAATAACCTTACCAACCAGTCAACAATACAGTTACCCCCTTTTTTAATAAATTCCACTGCAATACCATCCAAACCTGCTGCCTTGCCGGCTTTCATCTTCCGCAAAGCTTTTACGACCTCTTCTCTGTTTACCAAATCATTTTCCCTATCCCTCGCACTTTGCACACCACCTCGACCAAAACACCCTATATCTGCCACTCTATCATCAAACACATTCAACAAATTATATATATATATATATATATATATATATATATATATATATATATATATATATATATATAGAGAGAGAGAGAGAGAGAGAGAGAGAGAGAGAGAGAGAGAGAGAGAGAGAAGCACCAAATCTATTAATGAGCCCCTGACAGTGGATGAACAGCTGGGTTGACTGAGGACCGAGCACCACAACCACGATTCGAACCTATGCGCTCGACCCTGGGACGGCCCGTGAATGCGTCAACGGCCAGGAGAGCCCACCGTTACACTGTGCGTCGGCACTACACAAGACATCTCTCTATCGACATCAATATGAAGGACAATCACTTTACAATGACTTTAACAATCCTGCGTAGCGAGATGGCGCTACTTAGATTACGTTACTAACAACGGAAAGAGATCACCGAACGCGGAACTATCGCCCCGAGCGATGGAGTACGGATCTGGTCAGCGATGAGGACGTCATGAATGCTGGCTGGGGTCAGCACCAAGAACACGTCCACAGCACTCGTTCCGTTCACAGTGTATCGCTGTCATCGCTGAGTTCTCCTTCACAGACACAGACCCCCAAGACATCGACCAACAAACAGAGCAACTTTCGACCAAGTGTCTGGTTGACCAGTTTTACCCATCGTGACACTGATCTCGTACATGGAGATCCCTTGAGGTCATCAGAGAGAGATGAGTAAGTAGACCCTCTCCTCGAAGGATATGGCCTAAATGCCTCTCAGACTTCACCACAGTTACCGATAGACAGTAAAGTAATTGACGGAATTCATCGGTCGTCCGTGATAAAAATTATCGTATAGAACAAACTGATCAAGGATACAATATTCCTTCTGTATCTCTCGCTTTGCCAATAATGACTGACTGTCGTGTGTGCCACACTTAAACACAAACCAGACCTCTGTTCGATTTCCAGATGCGAAGGTTTCATTCACTGTGGAGTGCCACTTCTTATCTCTCTCTTTTTCATCGCAATCAGAAGCTATTACCTGGTGCAGACCATGTTCACCTTGTGAGCGGTGGCGCCAAAAGCATTTCGTCAGTCTCGAGGGGTCATTGTTATAACGCCAGTGGTCTGACTATCACCCTATCTATCTTGTGACAGAGTTGGGGCATTACCTTACCTTACGGTATTTCCATAAAGAAGACTTATTTACCTAACGCAAGCATTCAGGTTGTTCAAAATAGGTACAGAAAAAGGTGGAAATGTATGAATCAATCTGTCTTATCCTCAGGCGCACACGGACAGAGAGACTGACAGACTGACGGACACGCCCAGGCAATACTGTCTACCGAGAGACGGGAATTTTTCCCTCTCGCTCGCACTGTCACTTTCAGTGGGGAATCTTCGTCACCCACGTCGTCGGGGGAGACACGTCGCATCGGGCGCGTCAGCTGCTGTCTGTCGCGGTGGAGTGAGGACCGGCGCGCCTCACCTTCATGGCCAACGTCCCACCCAGCACCATACCCAGCGGCCGAGCTCCAGGAGGGTCGTGCCACCGCTGGGGTTGCACCACGACGCCGGTGTGTGATGGCGGGGCAACACGGGTGTGTGGTGGCACGACACACCACACGGGTGTATGGTGGTGGTGGCATGACACACGACACGAGTGTATGGCGGTGGCACGACACACGACACGGGTGTGTATGGTGGTGGCACGACACACAACACGGGTGTATGGTGGTGGTGGCATGACACACGACACGGGTGTATCGTGGTGGCACGACACACGACACGAGTGTATCGTGGTGGCACGACACACGGCACGGGTGTATCGTGGTGGCACGACACAGGAATGAATGATCGAAGGTTTCTGTGATTCATTGTGTAGCGAGATCACTACAATGGAGAGGTGTTGGGGATTCTGAAATTTTCGAAGGGTGAGGAAGGTCAAGCCCAAAACCACCCTCACGAACACAGTCTGATGGAAAGCAAAAGGAAGTCTGATGGGGTGTAAACACTAAAGGGACTGGACGAGAAAACCTGAGATGATTGCAAGAGTTGCAGGTGGTTCAAGATGGTTACTGCCAAGTTCCTGTGGTCTGGGAATCCTTTAGAGGTGAGAGGGATGGCGAGTGTTGCCCTGCTTGAGTAGTGAAGACGTGGGAGAGGAACTTATACATATATCTATCTAGGAGGAAGGAGTGGCTAGGTGTTATAGCATGGGGTCGCTGATCACAACACACACTTGGCTTATAGAGAACTGTTGTCTTGGGTGTGGCGAATTTCTCAGACGCTCTGTTGTGGCGAAAGGTGTAGACTGCTGCTTTGGTGCGGCGAAATTCTGACACTGTAGCTCTGGTGTGGTGAAATCCTGACACCGTTGCTCTGGTGTGGCGAAATTCTGACACTGTTGCTCTGGTGTGGTGAAATCCTGACACCGTTTCTCTGGTGTGGTGAAATTCTAAGCTTGTTGCTTCGCTATGACCCATGACTCCCCCCCCCCCCCCCCCCCTTCATGTCTGCAGTGAGAGTGTCTGCAGTGAGAGGAAGTAAAGACACTGTAGCCGTGACGTTACCCTCTCGAGTGATATTGCCTCAATTTGCTGTATATTTGTCGTCGCACTTCCCAGGTGATGGAGAGACTCCCGCCAGTCGCCCAGCCTTGATGAGGAGGAAATTACATCTGGAAGATAAGAAAAGTTTTCAAGGAACACGGGACACTTAAGTAGCTTGATGAACTGCCGCTGGCTCGATGGAGAGAGAGAGAGAGAGAGAGAGAGAGAGAGAGAGAGAGAGAGAGAGAGAGAGAGAGAGAGAGGAGAGAGAGAGCGTTGGGGGACAAGCGCCTGCCGTCTTCCGTGATTCTGAATAGCATTTGAAAATCGGATTCACGAACGATTAATCACTGGAGCATCCTCGGGCAGGAGCGAGTCTCTTACACCATATGTGGTGCCACCTGGAACCACAAGCGAAGGGCAACTCGTTATCATTCCCAAGGGCGAGAGTGTGGGAGAGGCGCGAGTGTCAGCTCCACAAATGCATTGGTAACTTGTTGCAAACGAGGGTAATCTGCCGCGAACTCGTCCCTATCCTGTGTACGGTAAGGACGATCCAAGAGTCCCAAAGGGTCTGGGAACTAGGCCACAAGGAACGATTTACAGAGCAATTTACAGACGGCAAAAATTAGAATAGTTCTAAAAGAAATGATCTTTATAAGCGAAATGCTGACACACATCGAGTTAAGTTGGACAGGAATTCTCCTCACAATTCACTGAATTTCCACCCGAGCGCTGCAGAGTGTGAGGGGGTTTTACGCTCACAGCAACGTTCATATCGTTTATTTAATGTTAGCAGAAGATGCCACTTGAGCGTGGGTCTATATATCCTGTAGGGTCTGTGTGTCCATTTACCTCCTCCTGCTGTGGTGGGAGTGTGACCAGTCCACTCACCTCCCTCCTACTGTGGTGAGCGTGTGACCAGTCCACTCATCTCCCTCCTGCAGTGGTGAGCGTGTGACCAGTCCACTCACATCCCTCCTCCTGTGGCGGGCATGTGACCAGTCCGCTCACCTCCCTCCTGCAGTGGTGAGCGTGTGACCAGTCCACTCACCTCCCTCCTACTGTGGTGGGCATGTGACCAGTCCACTCACCTCCCTCCTGCAGTGGTGAGCGTGTGACCAGTCCACTCACATCCCTCCTCCTGTGGCGGGCATGTGACCAGTCCGCTCACCTCCCTCCTGCTGTGGTGAGCGTGTGACCAGTCCACTCATCTCCCTCCTACTGAGCGTGTGACCAGTTCACTCACCTTCCTCTTGCAGTGGTGGGCGTCTGACCAGTCCACTCATCTCCCTCCTGCTGTGGTGGGCATGTGACCAGTCCACTCACCTCCCTCCTCCTGCAAGCTGCCTCCACCCGTCCCCTCACCAACCTGCCACTCTCCTCCAACAGATATGACGGACGGTTATACTTCTGCTGGCTCTCCTCTGTACCAGGAAAATCTTCAAGCCTTTCCGGGCGACGGTCCCGCTTGTTACTGCGGTGTGAGCGGCAGAAGACATGACCTGCAGACAAGGAGGCTGTCTGAGCTTCTCTCATCTTGACTACGAGGCAACTTGAGTAGCAGTGGAAGTGCTGACCAGGGACGTTCTTAAGTCATAGACGTTACTACTGCATTCGCGTCATCTCCTGCCTCACCACCATTACACCAAAGCACTGGAGCACCACCCACCCTCACCCGTGCATGAGGAGGGTTAGTAGCCACTGAACAATGAGGGCTTCATCAAATGAACAACGAACAAGTAGGGAAAAAAAATGGGTTCTTTGTGGTATTACTCGAAGTAACAGATTACTTCAGCGAGCTCAGAGATCTTGCTTTGGTGACTGACTATTGTCAGTGAGGGACATTGTTAGCGTCATTCACCCGTAAGTCAACACGACAGCTGTTGTTACTACGGTAAGACGACTTTTCCCAGACGAGTTGTGTTCTTTTGCAGTGACCATGCAGAAGCAGGGCTCAAAAGATGCAGCTGAAGCTAATTTGTTCTCAGTATGTCCCGAACATCTGTGCGACGTCCATCGGGCTGAAGGCAACGCCGAAATAACACCAACGGGTCGCGCTGACGCTAATGGAACATGACAGCCTCAGGTTCCAGCAGGTAACAGAACTCATCAGCGAAAAGCGGACCCACGAACTCCTCAACCAACCTACGAAGCCCTCAACCACAGGACACAGGTACGGGTCGGAGATGATAGTGGAGATAACTCAAGGCGGCGAAGCCAACCTACTCAGCCACAGGGTACCTAGCGTCCACACACCCGGCAAACGAGACACGAGTGATATCAAACAGGTCCTTCGTCACGTACATCGTCAGACAGAGCTCATCATACTCCAACCGGAGGAGACACAACGACGAGGAGAACTTCGACCATAGAGTGTGACAGCAGCAACTGCTTTAATGTCGTCTTTTCAAGATGACAGATTCCGAAACGAGTGAGATCTGAGAAGAAAGAAACAGCTACCGGAGCGATAGAGACCTGAAAAGAAGGGGAAAAGCTGCTTAGAGCTTGCATCCCTCAGTAACATAAAAAAAAAAAAACAACACGAACATGATCACCCTACAGGAGGAGCTAACCATTTCTCCTTTCCCAAATTCTGGATGATTTACTTCATAAGAAGACCCATAGCTACTTACTCACCGACACGACCAGTCACAGAGTTACAGACTTAAGAGACGTAAACACACCAGTAGTCGTATGGGCTAGACTCACTTCGTTACTCTTACTAAAATGTCAACTTTAGGGAAGGCCTCTGCCACTCTGCCGTTGGCCAGCATCAAGGTTACGCACAGCATCGTGACACAGTGATCCTAGTGAGGTTGTTATTGGGGGACACATTTGTGGACGCTACGTCTGCCAACACCTACGGCCAAAAGTGTCTCTTACACCTCCCGTATGGGGCGTGGAAGAGGAAGGCGTGGAGGCGATATAGATGTGTGATTGACAAGGCTTCACATCCCCAGTCCGTTGATGTAGTGGTCCCTGGCCGCCTTTATATCATATTTTCTCGTTTCTCCTTGAGTGATAGCGACCCCCTATCTTCCTATGGATGATGCACGAAACCTAGTTGCGAGGCGCAGGTTGACAGCACTATTGGAACCCAGGAGTTAGCTTCCAGTGTCTACCTGACTATATTGTGGTAGCAGGAGGCTCTAACTATCACGTCATTTAAGGAAAAATCTGACTAATTTGTTATACTATCTATATAACGGTGTGAGTATATCCACCTCCACATCTACGGCTCTGGCCTCGATCTTGTTCTGACTGGCCTGTATGACTCCGTCTGTCACTTCTTGACCTCTGGGATAAGTGGGCGCCTTTCGTCACAAGACCGAAACTGTCCACTCGCCACGAGTCTGAGGTAAAGATAGCTGGCTGGCAGTCAATGCCTTCCAGACGCCGTTCGAGAGAGAGAGAGAGAGAGAGAGAGAGAGAGAGAGAGAGAGAGAGAGAGAGAGAGAGAGAGAGAGGGAGAGGGAGAGAGAGAGGGAGAGGGAGAGGGAGAGAGAGAGAGAGAGAGAGAGAGAGAGAGAGAGAGAGAGCCTAGCTAACCCACCAGCTTTTCATTTCCCAGAAAGAGACTGCAGATTCCTGAGGTCCCTTTCCACGTCTTGGCGAGGGGAGTCTTTTGAGCAAGGCGATGTACCACGACTCCTGAAGACGACTCACAACCATGCAATAACACAAGACCTGATGTTGCTGCCTCAAGACGACCATAAAAGTCCAAGAGATCGAGTGGCAGAGCCTCCAGCTTTACCGTCTCTTGTCTCCTGTAAAGTTAACTGTCAGCCGCGAGGAGCAATGTACTGGTCGTCTTCCTCCTGCAAGGATTATGATCGAACAGACGTCGTCCGGCGGGGAAAAGAAATTATTGGTAAAGTCGTAAAAACTACTAAACTCTTCCAGAAACGGAAGTTCCTCCATGACCTTCGTCTCCTAAGAGGAAGACAATCTCGTGGGGCTTAGCGCTGATCGTCTTAATCTCTCCATGTGTGTGTGTGTGTCTGTGTGTGTGTGTGTTTGGATATATCTGCCCCACACTCGCCACTCCCAGTGCGGTCGACACCAAGGCCGGGTGTCAGGGGAAAACGACTGTCGTAGCTCACACTATCGACAGAATAAGCGTCTGTACATAACACTAAACCGTCTAAACAGAACTGCGAAATGATGCTGTTGTTGTTCGTTGGGTTTTACGCCAGCGACCTATGAGGGAAGGTCATTAGACCTGAGAAATGAGGTAATTCGATTTATGTGACAGCAGGACGGGATCTGAGTGTGGCCAACCATCTGAACCATCCTGTAACTGTACATTAGTAATTTTCTTCTGGCTGACGAGATTGTTCACCAAGATGCATTTGGAATCCACTTATCACTGATCGATGCTATAACAGCAAACTCAGTCCCACTGTTATAAGACCAGATGTTCCATCCATTCGTTCGGAATCCACTCGACTTCCAAAACACAGAATTTACACATCTTTTGGGGCTCTAAATCTATCCCTGCACTGGCACCCGAACACAGACTTTAGCAGGGACCATTTACCAGTGACGAAATTCTACATCATTACGGCTCTCGTGGTTGTTGCTGTGCAATTAGCCAAACCTACCAAGAGCTGCGGTGTCGGGGCCGACTGGTCTTGTACTGACTCTTGTATTATCCCGTTTTAAGTTCACTCTGACGGCCCATGGAACAGGGTCACAAGGTCTTACCTTCTCAAACACAGTCCCACATGACTAATGTAGGTATACGTGAAAGTAAACCACGAGTGGCAGGGTGGCAGTCATTAGTAACAAGGTGACTGTGGAAGTGGAGGGAATATACTGTGACGAGATGAGTGAGTGCTTCAGGGGTCGAGTCCTCATGATGGAGGCTTTGAATGTCAAGTGGGGGATGGGGCAACTGAGGTATAAGGGGAGGAGGGAGGTAGTACCCGGCGTAAAATGAAAATGGGGGTACAGTTAGTTTGTCGAGCTGTGTGCTGAGAAAACGATTGGTGACTGGGCACGTCAGACTTTAAAAAAAAAAAAAAAGTGTATGCGAAGCAATGTGAGTAGGTGGGGTTGAGTGGTTACTGGCATCAGTGGATGATATATTAAATGACAGATGTATAGAGGTGAGGAGGTGGTATGCGGATGCGGTGATGAGATGGACGGATGGTGGAATGTCCCGCCTTCTTTGTGAAGGCGAGTGTGAGAGTCTCTCGTGGTTTCAAGGAAAGAGGAAATGGCATCGGTGGGGAGGGAGTTCTGGAAGTGAGGGAACTTGCAAAAGAGGCCTGTGAGGAGAGAGAGAGAGAGAGAGAGAGAGAGAGAGAGAGAGAGAGAGAGAGAGAGAGAGAGAGAGAGAGAGAGAGAGACTGGACTCAGGCTTTTAAAGCGGTCAAGATAAACCACGGAATCATCCTATGGGGCTTGGTGGTCGACGAGAGGCTTTGGTGTCCGTGCAGTAAACATGACAGCTAGAGAATGGATGCGAGCCAATGAGATCGTTATTCGTGTTCCTCTTCCTCCCTAAGGCGGGAAATGGCGAATAAGAATAAAATCAAAATATTGAAATGATAAGAAAACATTATGGTGTATCTTCCTCTTTCGCCGTTTAGTTGCTGACAGTCTGAGGTAAACTGGAGCACACTTAATGGGTTGATGAAACATTATAAAGACATGTTATCACGCGGGCAGTGTGGCATCGCAGTAATGGGAAAAAATATATACAAAAACGGCTCAAGGTTCATTAAACATGACCAATTAGTGTCACGGGGTGAAGGACCTTACAGGCCCGTGTATTGTTAATCATTCAGCGCCTGCTGCTCCTCAGGGTAAACTCATCATCTTTCAAAACGTTTATCCTCCATTTTCGCCAGCTGGATCACTTCCCGGGTCGACAATCCCAGACTAAGCATAAGTAACAGTGGGAGAAAGCTTCGGCCAAGAGCTCCTTAGGGATATTCCAGGCTTACACAGACGTGGGTAAGGATGTAGGACACAGGAGAGCCAACAAGGAAGGCCAAGAGCTCCTTAGGGATATTCCAGGCTTACACAGACGTGGGTAAGGATGTAGGACACAGGAGAGCCAACAAGGAAGGCCATAGCCCTTGTGAGGGGCACGACCTCGGTCTGGCTTCCACGTACTATGATCAATTTCCAATTTTTTGGATAACCAGGTTATAATATTTCAAGGTAGGAAGCGCTACGTCGGTAATAAGCTATCTTACGTAACCCAGCTCTAAGTAGTGTCAAGCGCCAATGTCTGTATATCATAATTACACTGGCCCTCAGTGACCATACACCAGTGCATGTATCATACGTAGTCTGGCCCTCAGTGACCATACACCAGTACATGTATAATACGTACACTGGCCCTCAGTAATCATACACCAGTGGATGTATCATACGTACACTGGTGGCCCTCAGTAATCATACACCAGTGGATGTATCATACGTACACTGGCCCTCAGTAACCATACACCAGTGGATGTATCATACGTACACTGGCCCTCAGTAATCATACACCAGTGGATGTATCATACGTACACTGGCCCTCAGTAACCATACACCAGTGGATGTATCATACGTACACTGGCCCTCAGTAATCATACACCAGTGTATGTATCATACACTGGCCCTCAGTGGTCATATACTAGTGTGTGTATCATACGTAGCCTGGCCCTTAATTGTCACACACCACTGGCTATATCATACGTAACTTGTGTTACACACGTTTATGAACTTGTACACGAAATTACATTACAAACAATAATAATCTCAAGTAGAAAAAAAAAGTAATTTACACTAAGATAATCCAATCTATAATATGTAACTCAAGACTTCTGATCGCATTAGCAACTTCAGCCGCGCCGGGACCAGATACCCTCTCAACCGAAGGAAGAAACTTCAACATTCGCACTCAAGACTTCCTGGAAAATTCAGGCGCGGTATCTGGAGGCAGGGACGTCGGAAAAATGCAATGCAAGGTGACGTAAATGCGAGATGGGGAAGTGAAACCAACACGCAGCGAGGAGGCTGTTATTACACAATAATGGGATGAGGAAAACTGTCTGAGACTCCATGAAATGTGTATTACCACCATCATCTCTCAAGAATCTCTCTCATGCACGCAGGGAGAGAGCTCGGAGACTGGAAACATAAAGGTCCTCGAATAGGTACTTCTACCACTTGTGCAGCAGCTGTCTAGTTCTTGCATGTAACCCCCACAACCTCTGTAGCTCCCATAGGTGCCCCCATAACCAGTGCAGCTCCCACGGTTGCCCGACACCCCTGCAGCTCCCAGAGGTATCCCCACAACCTATGCAGCTCCCAGAGGTATCCCCACAACCTGTGCAGCTCCCATAGGTGCCCCCATAACCTATACAGCTCCCATAGGTACCCCCATAACCTGTGCAGCTCCCAGAGGTATCCCCATAACCTATGCAGCTCCCATAGGTGCCCCCATAACCTGTGCAGCTCCTAGCTACTACCCCACAACCTGTGCAGCTCCTAGCTATTCCCACAACCTGTGCAGCTCCCGACGCTATTCTCAACACTGTGGCAGCTGTATAGATACCCCCTAATAACCTTCACAACTCTATAAAGAATACCCCACAGCAGGTGTGACCACCACACGTACTCCCACGTGCTCTGTACACCTCCCACAGGTAAGCCACAACGTAAAACATCTACCACAATTGTTTGCGGCATCAACAGAAGTCCACAGGTACCACCAACACTGCACCATACACAACAGCCACAGGAATCTCCACTACCTGCAAGTAGCCCTGTTATCTCCCATCCAATCTCGTGAGCATCAAGACAGGTTCCAACACCCTTTCCAATCGTCATGCCGAATTCTGACACACGTCTTCAGACCCCTCTCGTCCAGCCTGAGTCTCTCTCCAGTGACACAGGTGTTTCCATGAACTAAGATGATGCGTAAGAGATTTACATCAACCAGTATCTCAACAAGCGATGCAGAATTGTACTACTGTATGACTTGATTAACAGTTCACGAGTTACGGCATTAGCGTGAACAACTGCCCTCATACCTGGACATTGATCAAGTAGTATTGAAAAGAAAGGAAAGATCTTGTTTAAACACAAGTTGTCTAGCCCGCACTCACCCACTTCCATAGCGTCCTATTCATTATGACTTACGGTCGATCCCTCATCACCAACGGCAGCTTCATTTCACACTTTTCCCATCACCAGTGAGTGGTAACTCCATCACTGGTGAACTGACCTTCCATTCCATCAGACATCTTGTTATCGCGGACTGTCCCTCTTATACCCAAGTGCCATTTTCCCTGCTTCATATCAGACCTCTTTTCTCCTCCACCTACGGACACTCCCGCTTCCATTTATGAATCTATCATTTCTATCTATCGTCTGTTTACGTCACTCTTGCTCATCGTTATATTTCCAATTATCACTCTATCACCTCTGTTCTCCAGCCCTTCGCTTCTCATCGCCAGCATCTCCCATCTTCTTCCACTGCTCCTTTCACCTCCATCACCATTAATTTTGCTTACCTTATCTTCCACCTTCATTCACTGTGTGCGTGTGCTCCATCTTCTCCATCTGAGGTCGCCATCACTTCCACCTCAAGAATTCCTCCACTTCTGACCAAACATTTGTCAGGTCTTCCTCATTCCTCAGACCAGGCGCATCTAGCTCGTTCATTATTATCCATCTTCAATCGCCACCTCCTTCAGGCATACGTACCATCTCCTCCGCTTCAGTCCCCCACAAGAATCCTTCGACCTCTTCGTATTGTTTCCAGCCACAATCATTCCGCTACATCCAACCATCCTCTTCCTTTACACTATAAGAGCAGAGGGCTACTTGGCCAACTACCATCGTCTCTACAAGGGGTCGCCTCCCTTTTAGGCCACTGGCTGGTGGTTACTGCCACTAGTGCCTCTGCCTGGTGGCTGCCACCACCACTGCCACTGCCCACACTACCAGCACGTCCGTCTTCCAACTGTGGTGTACCGGGTAAAGTTCGCAGCAGGCGTGCTTGGCCGTATGCTAGCGAAATGAAACCAACGCAATGCTGGTCTAGAGGTTCCTGGTTCTTCCTATAAGCATCCAGGATGGTCAGAAGCGCAAACAAAACTGCTGATCAATGCTGTAGTTTGGAACTAATATAAGCTAAAAGTATTTTCTGAACATCTCCTTCTTTGTGCATTCGAATGCAATTTTGCCACAGACGTGTTAGCTACCTTTTTTCCCCTAACAATCCATCCAGTGTTTCCATTTTCCTTGGCTGTTGTGTCCTGGGTGTTGGTGGCACGGGTAAGTCTTTCACATCCTTCCGTCCGCTTTAACCTAACCTTTTCCTAACTTCATCATCAACCAAGTATCTTACCACAGATAATGCCCAGTCCAGGTCTCTTTGGAGGTCCTGAAAGTTATGAGAACTATGAACACCACATGATTGTAGCATCATTCCTGAAATACATTCCTGTCAAGATATCAAAATAAACCAGTTTGGGTACCATCCTAAATCGGAAGCCTGTAGGCTCCTTCTTGTCATTCAAAACTAATGAGGACAAACACGTCGAACATGCATCCTTTGTTCTTTTCCTTCTTAATTTTCAGTCCATTTTTTACGTCTGCCTGTAGAGCCAATTTCTTGATCACCCTTTTGTGGGCACAGTGTGAGAGACTCCCCGACAGTCCAAGAACACACAGCCACCTCATCCATTTTCTTTTGCTTTTTGTTTCTTCTAAGCGAGTGGTCATTCAATCACAGAAGTCTCAAGTACGACCTCTTGCCACCTTACCATCCCTCACGTGGGTCGTGTCCCCTTTGCAAGTAGTCATCAATTTCCTAATTTCACAGATTGTTCAAGTCAGGGATATCAGCCAGTGTTTTAGCGCAATATTCCTATCTTCTTTCTTGAAAATAGGCACGACGTTTGCTTTTATCCCCTCCTATGAGGATGATTCTTCATCCAACGGCTTTCTGGACAACTCAAGTTGTCTTGGCGAATGTCTTGAGTATCTAAGATATTTCATCAGGATCAGGCGCCTTAAACAGATTTCAATACAGTACATATTTTTCGCCCATTTTTTTTTTATTATCACCCTAATTCCCCTTCCCATCTTTCCAGTACTTGAGGGCATCATGTCCTCTGTATAGACACTGGAATCGTGCATTCGACTCCACATATTTCCTTTGTTTTTACGACCCCCTCTCTCTCTCTCCGAGCTCTCCAGTCTGATCATAAGTTCCGTAACTGACAATCTGGCGCAGGTAACTCTGTGAAATGGTGCGGTATCTCCTGCTCCTTCTCCTGTTCCCTTATCAATATTTCACCTCTTCTCTGCCATTCATTTCTATCCTTCCTACACCCTTCGAAAGCCATCATGTTTCTGTGCCAGTGGCATCTGCTCCACATCTTTTTCCCAAGTTGTATCACATCTATTGATCTACGTCTCAGTTCTCTCTGATGCTTTCTTTCTTCTTCTATCAAATGGTTTCCGTTCTATTCTCATTCTTATAAAGTACACAGAATCTCTTGTAACATTGTCCCGTACACTCTCACAGTGAAAACCCCTACTCCAGTCTATGTCCGCCCCCCAATTTTCTTTAGCTCTGTATAGCTAGTTACTGTCCTTGTGCTTTATACTGGCATTTAATTTAAGGTCTGGATTTGATTTTACAGACCACATACTCATATTCGTATATAGCATGATCGCTTTTCCCAAATGGGACATCAAATTTTACGTTTTCATTTCCAGGCAACTGTATGTAAACATGAGATCGCTTTCTTTCGGCTTCAGTGTGCGCCCTGAGCCTGAGACGCCACTGCATGAAGGTCTCCTGCATACGTTTAAGGAGTTTGTCCCTCACGATTCTCTTTTCCTGATCTGAATCCTCCTTACAGTTAAAAGCTTCCATTTTCAGTACCGTCTGTGTCTCCAGGAAGGGCTTGTCTCTTTGCCTCCTGCACCATCTGAATTGTACATTATTTTCTTTAAACTTCTGACCAAACGTATTTGCTGTCTTTGTAGATTTGTTCACTCTATTTTACTATTTTTCTGTCGATTTTCCCCTTTATAGATATAATTCTCCTTGGGAACAATTTTCAACCAGTACTTCCTGAAACCTTAAAGTTACCCCTCACTAAAAGAACCAAGCTCCCTCCTTTCCTGTCTCCTCTCTCCCTCCTCCCCGTTCTTGTGACAGCGTATCCTCAGGAGGAAGATTAAGTCAGATTCCATTAACCAGGTTAGTCTCGGACCTGAAGTCTCAGTGATAACATGTTCGATCGCTCGAGGTCACCCGTCCGCCCGCATTTGTATAAACAACTTTAAGCTTTTAAAGTTTTAACAGCCTTGCTCCCTCTGCATTATTTGTGTGGGTGGCCTAGTTTCTCGACTCCTGGCGTTTCCTGTTTTTTTTTCTCCTTGAGTATTTTCCTAATTCTGTTGTTTCTTCTTTTGGTACGTCCTTCCTGATAAATACTGTACGAAATTTCTCTTGGTATATGGGCGTCTACGGTTACCTGCATACGTCTGGCAACTGTGCTCCATCCTGATGGTAAACGAGTCACTTTCCAATCAGTTATATTTTCTTATTTCCCATCTTCTTCTAACTTCAGTCACTGCTTTCCCCTTATCTTCTGTCACTCATTTATTATATTTTCCTCTTTAGTTGCCATTTCGTTGGACGTGGTGCACATCCAGTTCAGATATAAACCTTTTCCTCCACTTGTATATTTCTATCATATAGTTATCAAACCAGTGATTCGGATGTCTCCTCAGTTTCATACAGCGTCCCTGTCTGTAGTTCCTTCCCCATGAAAGTATTTCCGCTTTGCTGTATCCTTCTTCAGCGCTCTGTAACTTACGCATGACGTCATCATGTTTCGCCATGGAACTCCACATGAACATCATCCCTGGAACTAATGATGGTCTTCTCTATATAGTTTCGTCCCGTCTGATTCTCTGTTCCAAAGTCTCCAGAACGTTTACTCCGGCTCTGCCCCTCCAACTCCTCCTCCTCCTCCTGCAGTGCTGCTATTCGGTTCATGCTTCGTAACTCCACCTGGGGAACTCTTACTACACCTTCCTCTGGCTGACTCGTTTCTGTCCCAAACGCAGTTCTTTCTTTTCCTCCATACTAGGACTCATTTCTCGCTTTTTAGGGTCTTTCATTCCACATTTCATTTGCCTTCTCAGATCATGTTTCCCTGTCCACTTCATTTATCCTCTGTTCTTAGTAACTAAGTCTCTGTATCACCTCATCCATCTCTTTTATGTTAGATGAAACGGCACGAGCAACTGAATGCCCTACTCAAGGCTATCTCATCAATGATATATATATATCCCTGGGGATAAGGGAGAAAGAATACTTCCCACGTATTCCCTGCGTGTCGTAGAAGGCGACTAAAAAAGGGGAGGGAGCGGGGGGCTGGAAATCCTCCCCTCAGGTTTTCAATTTTCCAAAAGAAGGAACAGAGAAGGGGGCCAAGTGAGGATATTACCTTTAAGGCTCAATACTGTTCTTAGCGGTACCTCGCTAACACGGGAAATGACGAAAATGTATGAAAAAATTTATATATATATATATATATATATATATATATATATATATATATATATATATATATATATATATATATATATCCCACCCGTTCTGGTACATCATTTTAAACGTTTCAATGATGTATGAACTTGATCTCATCGTCTGCTCTCTATTTAGCCCGTGATTCGCTTAACCGCAAACGTAATTCCTTGGCATCAGTGTAGCTTACGCTTTTTCTTAGTTCCTTATCCCTCTAGTTCTTAACATCCTACCTTGAAAGGTCTCGTACACTGAGCACATTCAAAACTTCGGTCTCCGTTTTCTTCTTAACGGCTACATACCCCACAAGTTGCCTATCTAGTATTTGCAATAACCCTTTTTTATTCCAGCTATTCACACGTTAGGTATATAACGACCTTACCATTCTTTTTTCTTTCCTTTTACGTAAATGACACATTCTCTTATGCAGTTTCATCTCAGTGTAGACCGTGAGCTGGCGCCTCTCACAGCAACATCCCTATTACATACACTTCAACTATGAATTTAATTACACATTCTATATCCTTGCTCCTCCGTACATTGTTAATCTCAAATCTTGCTCCTTAACTTTACTGTTCTTTCTATTCCCTCAGAATTCCCTCGCACAGTTATAAATAAGTATATGCGAAGCCATGTTCTCCCTTGGCTGTTGCCAGCACTGCTGAATCGAAGATGTCGATACATTCTTCTTTATTTCATCCTTTTTTTTTATTCTATCCTTTTTTCCCCTTGATTCCCACATATCATCCAAATATTGATCTTCTTACAACCTCGACTCTCTTTCAGTACACTGCACCTGTTGGATGCATAAATCTGTACACACTCCTGCTGGTGTCTCGATTTAGGCCTCTGGTGGAAAACACCTCCAGACCCTCACAGGCTCATTCGCTTCATATGAACCGCACCATCCGTGATAACATGGATGAGTTTTCTTGGCTCACCCGCCGTCATAGGACGAGGGCCTGTGTAAGGCGGACACCTTGAGGGGAATATTTTCTTTTTCTTGTTCGTTCATCTCCATACGCCCAAACCATTTCGGCACACAGCCCTTACAGACATCCTCCTTTTATAACCACACCTCACCCTTGCCCTATCGATTCTCATTCGATCAACCCTCCTCACACCAGTAACTGTCCTCAAATATTTCTCTTCCTTACATTCTTGTCTAAGGCCCACACCTCGCATCCATACAGCAACGACGAGACTACTATACCATCAAACACTCTCTCTTCCACCACAGACAGAGACCTTTCTTTCCACACACTTCTTAGTGGGACCAGGACCTTGGCCCCGTAACCGACGCTATGGCTCACTTTTAGCTAACACGTCCACTACCAGGTATCTAAATTATCTCAATTTCTCCATTCGAACTCATTATCCAAGTCACCTTTTCTACCCAGTGCTAAACCTAACAACCTTGCTTCTACTCATATTTGCTTTCAACTTCCTCCTTTCACATACACACCTAGACTTAGGAACCACCATTTGCAGTTTCTAATTCGAATTCGCTAGCTCTCTCACCACCCTATCCATAAACAGATTAAACAGCCATGGAGATATCAGACATACCTATCATAAACCCACCTTCACCTGGAACCACTCACCCTTCTCTCTTCCTACTCACAAACATAACTTACTCTCCTGGTAAAAGCTTATCACTGTTTCTAGTAGTTTTCTTCCTACATCACATATTCATAACACCTCTCACAAATCATCTGTTAACCCTATCATACGCTTTCTTCAGATCCATAAATGTCACAAACAAATACATCCGTTTCTCTAAGTATTTTTCTCACCAAATACACTCAAAAACTCATGCTTCTGTCATGTGAGCATTCATATTTGTTCACCTTGTCTTTATACGATTGCATTATACAGGCATTCCACCATCTTCAATGGCCAAACAACAACATAGTCACGTCCTTTCTTGAAAAATTCATCTACCATCCCATCTACTTCAGCTGCCTTGCCACACTTCATGTTAGGCAAGGGTTTCACGACTTCTTCTCTTTTCACCAAACACTTACCATGACTTCCTCACATTCAAAAGTCCCTCATAATAGCTCTCTTTACCTTATCCTCACTTGTCACCACATCCCCATCCGCTTTTTTCACTGGTGCTCCCATCTGTTATCGTACTATTAACACCCTTCCAAGAAAGTTCTTATCCTTCCTGAGCTTTGCTGATACTCTCTCAGCCCCTTCACCTTCCTCTTGGCCCCCTACCACTTTCTCTTGTGCATCACTCAATTTCTCTCCTTCCTTTCCTGAAGGTAAAGCCCATACAATTCCCTCTTCTCTTCCACTAGCAACTCCATTTCCTTACCAACTCTACTCTCTCAAATGCTTAAACCCCACTTTTCGCCCTCCACAGACTTCTTAAGCACTGATTCCCTACATATCCATCATTCCTCACCCTAGCTTCATGTACTGTCACCTCCTGCCATTCTTTACCCAGCCTCTCCTTGTATCTCCTCACACAAGATTTTTTTTTCCAAGCTCACTCACTTTCACCATCCTCCTCCCACCCATGTCACTTCCTCTTTTCCTAAAGTCTTTACATGAATTTTCGTCGTCGCGTCCACCAAAAAGCGATCCGACAACTCACCAGTTACCCCTCTCACCAAAAAGTCCTTGACCGCGCCTATGAATTAATACATGATCCAATAATGTCCCACATACCCATGTATTTTTCTGCGTTTCCCTCGGATCAAACGAGGTATTACCAATCACTAATCCTCTCTCAGAACATAAGTCAATAATCTGCTCACCATTTCGTTCACAGTAATTGGTCCTCCACGTCCCCTTATTCATACCATCAATTGCCACTGTATCCACGTCACCTACCAAAGCCCCTGGCATGAACAATGCTGGTGCATTCACTCAGCCCCCGTCACTGCACTCAACACTCTCCCTCGCTCCTGGCGATACCAGGTGCTTAAGCGCTAACAAATCACCCAACACCGTTCATAAGACAAGGGCTTGTGCCACGCGAACACCTGGGGAATGATAATGGAAAAATACTTACACCAACGCTGGACTTTGTGTGTGTGTGTGTGTGTGTGTGTGTGTGTGTGTGTGTGTGTGTGTGTGTGTGTGTGTGTGTGAGTACAGAATAATGAGAAATACACTGTTTTCAAACCTTTTTCTTAAGACTTTGTCGCCAGTGAAGGTGACAACATAAAATGTTGGAATTTCAATCCCCCGGTCAAGCGATGAAATCACGCATCCATACATATACATATATATATATGCAAACGCGGGAGACAGCGACAAAGTATAAAAAAAAAAAAAAAAAAAAAAAAAATATATATATATATATATATATATATATATATATATATATCCTTATGAGTCCACGGGGAAAATGAAACACGAAAAGTTCCCTGGACTCAAAAGAATATCTTGATCACGCGCAAAATTGTGATCCTTTCCAATATATATATATATATATATATATATATATATATATATATATATATATATATATATATATATATAACCTTTACACACTAGACGGCGTAATTCGATAATCATAGTATTACTACTTACTCTTACGATTATCATTTATCATCTCTTATTCTATAACGATTATTACTTATCATCCCTTATTCCATACCTTATCATTATCTTCTGTTCTCTCTCCCGGGCCGCAAGAGAGATAAGACAGTAGGGTCGCCGAGTGACTACCTCAGAGAACAGAGGATGACACGTATGCTGATGGGACTAAAAAATACGAATCCGCTTCACACAGAGCGACTCATGACGTCATACGTTATCTACTAACCCAACCATTGACATAACCCAGCAGTACCTTCTTCCCCCATTCGCTTCATCACGCTGTATCTAAAGGGCTGGTAAGGTCGTATTCCACGTCGTCAGGAACTTTTTAAGCTTTACATATTGTCTTTCCCAGAAGGGCCAGTAAGGCACCTACGGCTGCGAGTGTGAGTCACTGCTGAAGAATGGTAGGAACACATACCTCCTGGTGCAGGTTGTCACAAGATGGAGGAGCCTGTAGCCTTGGTGGACGCCGCTCCAGGTCACACGTACCCTCAACGTTGATCCTGCACACTTACCTGGAAAGAAGAGAGAAATAAAATGGTTATAATTCTTTATCGTTTAATGTGTGTTTGACGTTGTATTATACGTAACCATGAACCGGTCAATGGTACGACCCTTAAGCACGATGGTATAATCCTGGTGCATGATGGTATGAGCCTTGAGCACGACGGTACGACCCCTGATCTCGACGGGACGACCCTTGAGCACGATGGTACGAGCCTTGAGCACGACGGGACGACCCTTGGTCTCGACGGGACGACCCTTGAGCACGATGGTACGAGCCCTGAGCACGACGGGACGACCCTTGAGCAGGATGGTAGGAGCCCTGAGCACGACGGGACGACCCTTGAGCACGATGGTACGAGCCCTGAGCACGACGGGACGACCCTTGAGCAGGATGGTAGGAGCCCTGAGCACGACGGGACGACCCTTGACCACGACGGGACGATCCTTCAGCACGACGGGACGACTCTTAAGCACGACGGGACGACCCTTGGGTATGATGGCCAAGTCTTCGACCTGACCTTTAAGAACTATGAAACTAGAGGGTTGTGCCAAGGCCTTCAGTGGTCGTTTTCTTTCGGTCACGGGATCATGGAGGACAAGGTGTACCTAACACAGGCGTGGCACACTCCCGCATGCGGCTCTGCCCTCGCACTTGAACGTAACTCAGACCTCAGAGTTTTAACAGCTATTAACAATGCTTTTAGTTCTATTAACAGGACACCTCCCCCACCTCGGAGAATGACCGCCCTTTCCATGGTCAAAAAAATATCACGAGAGGACGTCATCTCTTGCCATATGACGGAAAACAGAGGTATAAAAATCACACTAAATAACTGAGTGATTTTCTTCTTTCACCACGAGTGGTAGGCCCATGAGCACGACTGTGCGACCCTTGGGGTATTAAAGGCCAGGCCCTTTGACCAGGCGCTCACGCGACAGATCAAGAACCAGACTATGAGAGTCAAGGGCTGCCATGTCATGCTCAAAGGCTGTACTCCCGCGCTCACTCATGGGGTTTAACGAACGTCCAGGGGGCACAGTTGCGTGTTGCAAGATCATGAACTGTGGTGAGGGTATGGAGCGGCACCGCATGTACGCAGGCAGCTAGACTCTCACATAAACCTTACTTGGAACCCTCCCTCACCCACACACACACACACACACACCACAATACCTCCCTCCCCCTTCACGCTCACACAACTCCTCCTGCCGACCACACACACACAGGCCCCAAAACACCTCCCTCCCCCTTCACGCTCACACAACTACTGCCGACCACACCCGCACACACACATACATACACACACAAACGCATACTTCCCACGCATTCCCCACGTGTCGTAGAAGGTGACTAAAGAGGACGGGAGCGGGGGCTAGAAACCCTCCCCTCCTTGTATTTTAACTTAGCATTATTTATATATATATATATATATATATATATATATATATATATATATATATATATATATATATATATGTATATATATATATATATATATATATATATATATATATATATATATATATATATATATATATATATATAAAGTGTCTTAGATATCTGGGAGTGGATCTGGCTGCGGATGGAACCATGGAAGCGGAAGTGGATCATAGGGTGGGGGAGGGGGCGAAAATTCTGGGAGCCTTGAAGAATGTGTGGAAGTCGAGAACATTATCTCGGAAAGCAAAAATGGGTATGTTTGAAGGAATAGCGGTTCCAACAATGTTGTATGGTTGCGAGGCGTGGGCGATGGATAGAGTTGTGCGCAGGAGGATGGATGTGCTGGAAATGAGATGTTTGAGGACAATGTGTGGTGTGAGGTGGTTTGATCGAGTAAGTAACGTAAGGGTAAGAGAGATGTGTGGAAATAAAAAGAGCGTGGTTGAGAGAGCAGAAGAGGGTGTTTTGAAATGGTTTGGGCACATGGAGAGAATGAGTGAGGAAAGATTGACCAAGAGGATATATGTGTCGGAGGTGGAGGGAACGGGGAGAAGTGGAAGACCAAATTGGAGGTGGAAAGATGGAGTGAAAAAGATTTTGTGTGATCGGGGCCTGAACATGCAGGAGGGTGAAAGGAGGGCAAGGAATAGAGTGAATTGGATCGATGTGGTATACCGGGGTTGACGTGCTGTCAGTGGATTGAATCAGGGCATGTGAAGCGTGTGGGGTAAACCATGGAAAGCTGTGTAGGTATGTATATTTGCGTGTGTGGACGTATGTATATACATGTGTATAGGGGTGGGTTGGGCCATTTCTTTCGTCTGTTTCCTTGCGCTACCTCGCAAACGCGGGAGACAGCGACAAAGCAAAAAAAAAAAAAAAAAAAAAAAAAAAAAATATATATATATATATATATATATATATATATATATATATATATATATATATATATATATATATATATATTATCTTTATTTTATTTTGCTTTGTTGCTGTCTCCCGCGTTTGCGAGTTAGCGCAAGGAAACAGACGAAAGAAATGGCCCAACCCACCCCCATACACATGTATATACATACACGTCCACACACGCAAATATACATACCCATACATGTCAATGTACACATATATATACACACACAGACACATACATATATACACATGCACACAATTCACACTGTCTGCCTTTATTCATTCCCATCGCCACCTCGCCACACATGGAATAACATCCCCCTCCCCCCTCATGTGTGCGAGGTAGCGCTAGGAAAAGACAACAAAGGCCCTATTCGTTTACACTCAGTCTCTAGCTGTCATGCAATAATGCCCGAACCACAGCTCCCTTTCCACATCCAGGCCCCACACAACTTTCCATGGTTTACCCCAGACGCTTCACATGCCCTGATTTAATCCATTGACAGCACGTCGACCCCGGTATACCACATCCATCCAATTCACTCTATTCCTTGCCCGCCTTTCACCCTCCTGCATGTTCAGGCCCCGATCACTCAAAATCTTTTTCACTCCATCTTTCCACCTCCAATTTGGTCTCCCACTTCTCCTCGTTCCCTCCACCTCCGACACATATATCCTCTTGGTCAATCTTTTCTCGCTCATTCTCTCCTTGTGCCCAAACCATTTCAAAACACTCTCTTCCGCTCTATCCACCACGCTCTTTTTATTTCCACACATCTCTCTTACCCTTACATTACTTACTCGATCAAACCACCTCACACAACATATTGTCCTCAAACATCTCATTTCCAGCACATCCACCCTCCTGCGCACAACTCTATCCATAGCCCACGCCTCGCAACCATACAACATACCCATTTTTGCTTTCGGTGATAATGTTCTCGACTTCCACACATTCTTCAAGGCTCCCAGGATTTTCGCCCCCTTCCCCATCCTATGATTCACTTCCGCTTCCATGGTTCCATCCGCTGCCAGATCCACTCCCAGATATCTAAAACACTTTACTTCCACCAGTTTTTCTCCATTCAAACTTACCTCCCAATTGACATGATCCTCAACCCTACAGTACCTAATAACCTTGCTCTTATTCACATTTACTCTTAACTTTCTTCTTTCACACACTTTACCAAACTCAGTCACCAGCTTCTGCAGTTTCTCACGTGAATCAGCCACCAGCGCTGTATCATCAGCGAACAACAATGGAATTATATATATAATTCCATTCCTCGCTCCCACCCCTCTTTGTCGCCTTTACGACACGCAGACATTGTGGTCAGCACCCCCTTTTATTTTTGTAAAAGGTGATATACGAAAGAAATTAAGCCTTTTTGGTGCTCTCGTTTTCACTAGCCTTTCTATTTTTTCTTCTACATTTCAAATGGTGTTCGTGAGAGGCGTTTACAGCTGAGCAAAGAACGTTGAGGTCGATTACATGGGAACAGCGACAATTCAGGGCATTGTTGAGGAAAGGCTCCCCAGACCACAGGTCCATTAAATGTTGAAGTGCGTAATGGAGGAACAGTGGCAGTGTCATCAAAGGGAAAGTATCCCACGCTGGCCCCGAACATCCGGTGCTAATGGTGCATTTGCCAAGAGGACGTTGAAATACGACCTTCGTGAGTTTGCGCCGCGGCATCAGAGAGTTCGACATTGCCGTGTGGGACGCTTGCGCGATGTCCTTCGTTGGCGCACTTCACCCTATGGTCCCTCTGGACTTTCCGATGCGCCACCGTCGAAAGCCAGGAGATGAAGGGGATGGATCAAAGAGGCATGTGTTTCACGGGCGACACGTTGCGAGGACGTAATTATATTCCAGGACTGTTACCGCTGGCACAGCTGCCATGACCAGAGGCCCAGCAATGTTCTCTCTGCTAACACCAAGGCCGCACACACACCTACCTACCGCCATCAACCTTCATCAATGCACCAGTAGTCCCTCGACTGTGGAGTGTTGACCATCAACGCTGATCCCTATCGAAGGTGACATCACTCTCGCAATATGGTTGAACTGGTCATTACAAATGACCTCAAATAGCAACAGACCACTGGGTCCTAACGAGGCTGTTTGTGATGGTGGATGAGAATAGAAACCCATAGATTAGTGTGGTAACAGTAGAAAGACATGCAGGTTTTTCAAAGAGGAAGACACATAAAAGTTTCATATAACTAAGGAGGTGCAATTAACATCAGTAGTGGATTTGAAGCTAAGTATTTATCAAGTCTACGCTTGAACGCATCCATATAGTACTGATTTCTACCACTCTGATTGGTAGACCATTTCGTATGTTATCCATCCTGTTGAAGAAAGAGTACCTCGCCTCCTTCGAGGTAAAACGTTCGCTCACGAGTGTATTACGTCCATTCCTACGAGTGAAATCAGACGAATTTATAACAGTCTGGTTAGTCAGGGCTGCGCTGTTGCATCCGAGGCTTCGAAGGTCATTACTTGAGTTATATGCACCTACGTACGCACTGCTTCACCACCTACGCATCTACTGGACGTAGGAGAAGGTGAAAAAGTGGTTGGTCATAAAGAGTCACGTTCTTCTCTAGATAAGCGCTGAAAATCCTGAGGGATTGGAGGTTCGCACAGCACTAAGCTATGTACTGTACCATCCCCCACCTCCTCCTACATATATATATACCTGTGAACCACCTCATCAATACCTCAGACCCCCTCGGAGTCAGGTACTCGCGCGCTGAGCCAGTGTTGTGAGGGGATTCTGATGAAGTCAACACCTCCGACGCACAGGATCAGCAGCATTTACGACAAGTTGGAGGTTTTCCTATCCACTTTCAGAACACTCTCGACCTATTCCAGTCGATAGGAATGGTCAATAACAACCCCGTCCCCCCACTCCCTCCTGACCGATGACACATATCAGCGGTATATCGGTCATATATCGGTTTTATGCACTCCCTCCCCGTCCCCACACCCATGACGACCTGGCAACACAGGACGGTATGTCAGGGCTAACAAGCCGGTGACCGATTCATCAATACGTCACGTGTGGACAGTGGACTGGAATGAAACGCAAAAACTGGGTGACGCTGTCGTTAAACATCAGTACCCTCGAGGTGGTCAAACATCTGCTTCCTCAAGAAACCCAAAAAAGACTGAGCCCATCTGACTTGCCCTGGTGCACACATCCCGCATTTAAGGATCCAATTAAGGCAGCATGGAGACAGGCCTGCTGCCACAACAACACTGACCTCACCTCTGCTACCCTCCCGTGACTAAGTACTCAGCCAAATACACATTGCGAAGAACTATCAGGGTATATCTGGAGCAGTCTGACCTCATCCAGTGGTTTGGGAAACTGAAACGGTTAAAGTAGTTTGAATACGCAAGCGCTATACACTCCCTGCGTCAATCACCTCCGCTATAAATGAGCAGTTCAACTTCCTTACACTTCGCCACCATGTGCCAGATACCCCTCGCATCTTGACACCGTCTGCCCTCCAGCCAACTTCACTAATCCCAGGATCGGTACAAGAATGTGAGGAGGTCAGACGTCTACATACCTTCAAGGCGAAGCACTCCCCTAAACTCATTGATTTACCTACGATATTGTACGAGAAGGTCGTCCCTGAGCCACCCGAACCCATTTACCACATTACCCGTGTCTCCCTCCATCAGTCAAAACTCTCCGCTAACTGGGAGACTTCCTTTGTATCCCCGATGCCGATGTCAACAAGAGTCCACGATCTCTCAGCAAGCCATTAAGCGCTATACTCCAGACCTCTCAGTTGTCTCCTGAAAGTCTTCAATTCAGCTGGCCTTACATAGCCACTGTAAGTTCCATAGACTCTCAACACTTTGGCAATATGAAGGGCTCCTCTGCCATCCAATGCCTCGTCAGCATTCTAAACTTATTCCATTATAACCTAGAGAGACGCATGATCTGTGGCTATCACCTACATTGACCTCTCCAAAGCTTCAAATACAACAATAAACATGAATTCAAACGGCATCAGTCCTAACGGGCTGGTACTGAGTCCTAAGGAGGCTGTTCTTAACAGTCGAAAAGAACTTAAACTCATGGATAAGTGTGGTAGGCGTAGAAAGACATATAAAGAAGACCTGTATTCTTTTCATAGAGCTAAGAAGACGTAAACAATATCCCTCTAGGGTCTGAAGCGATACATTGATCAAGTCTACCCTTTAAAGTATCTATGGCACTGTTTTCAACTCCTCTAATTGGTATATCATTCCATATGTTAACAATCCCGTTGATGAAAAGTACTTCGCCTCATAGTTAACCAACACGCGACGAACAATGGTATGCAGAGAAGTCTCATTAGCTTTGCAGACTTCCTCAGTCAGGGTGGCTCGCCTGTGCCATTCCGAGGGCCATTTCCACCTCGGGTTCTTCACCTTCCGCGTCTCACACGACACAATGACGGGACACGTGCACTGGATCATGATCAACCATGTCACCCTCAACCACACCAAGACCGTCGTTATGCAACATAGTCTCTCTCTCTCTCTCTCTCTCTCTCTCTCTCTTTCTCTCTCTCTCTCTCTCTCTCTCTCTCTCTCCCTCCAACCATATCTAACCCCCAGCTGTCTTATTAGGCCCCAGCATCCTTCTCCAAGCTGTCTTGTCCACCAAGTTAGTCGATGTCTCTTTGGGCGATGAACTCAGCTGGATGGTTGGGTTTCCTTTATGCCGTAATCAACTTGTGTCATGAAAGGAAAGTAGATGATGTCAACTGTCTCGATTTTCAAAAGGCATTCGATAAAGTGCCACATCAAAGGATAGTAAGAAAGTTAAATGTCGGTGGTTAGAAAATTGGTTGACTGGCTATAAACACAGAGCAGTGATTTATGGTCTTAAGCCTCAGAATGGTGAGACGTAAGGAGTGGTGTGCCACAGGGACCAGTCCTATGACCAGTTCTCTTTCTCGTATATACTGATGATAGTGATAACTGGTTACACTATATAATACAGAGATTCACATCTACAACTTCAAAATGACATAGAAAAACAGACAGACTCGGCCCACAGATGGCACATAAAGTTTACCAGCGATAAGTGCAAAGTTTAAAATACTTATAATGAAAACGAGAAGGCAAGCTACGGTATGAATTCTGTTGAGCTGCAAAATGTAAATGAGAAAAATACTTGCGTGTAAAAATCTCTTGTGACCTAAAGCCAAGAAAGCAGTACGCAGCGGGAGGAAAAAAAAAAAAAGAGCCAACAAAATTCTTGGATTCATGAGTGGGGCTAACGAATCTTAAGTCTAAGGAAATCATCCTTACTCTTTACAAGTCACTATCCTGAATATTTCGTTCAGTTTCGGTCAATCTTCTTGGGGGAAAAAAAGACACAGATAGAATGGAGAGAATGCAGATGCGAAGAAGCAAGATGATTCCTAACTAAACTTAAATTCATTTAGCTTAGAAAGGAGACGTGAAGAGGTGCCTAATACAAGTATTCCAAATTACGAAAGGCTTCGATAATTTCGATCTAACAAGCGACTCATAGTCTCTGATTCGTCTGACTTTTGGGCAAACATTCTAACCCGAATGAAAGGTATTTTTCTTCGAATGGATTGTTACCATATACTATAGAATGATTAACCAGTTAAGGTAGTTAAAAGAAGTACCTCTGATACGTTCAAAAATAGCCTTGATCAATACTTCGTTTCACATCCACGATTAACATGATTCGCGCCTCCTAAGCAACATGAAGTGTTTACATGTTTTTATCACTGAAACCACTGTATATCTTTCTGCTTTTACCACACTAATCTATGAGATTCTCTCCGCTTCCACTATTACAAACAGCCTCGTTAGGACCCAGTGATCTGTTGCTGTTTGATTTTCTTCCTACATGTAACACTCCTCACATACAGATGGTAAGGGGAATGACCACTATGACCACTCTCTTCTGACACTCTGGCTCTGTATTTCGCCCGTAATCTTTCGTCTGCCTCCGCTCTGGTTACATGTATGTTAACCGCGCCTTCTCTTCCTCCTACAGCAACCCCTTCTAAACGTAAATACTGGCACTGTACTAACTCTTCTGAGTGGATTAACGTGTGTAAATTCTTTTCTTTTTTCTCTTTGACTTTCCTTGGATAAGATACTCCCTCTTCTCTGGTGATGTGTCTGTTGAACACATACGATAGGTTATTGGAACACGAATGGAAGGCACGGGTTCCCTTTATCCTCAACGAACTCTTCTTCTTCTTCCAGTGAATAGTTCAATCATGCCCCTCCTGACTGAAAGGTCCTGGCATATCAGACTTGACAAACTCTCTTCCTCTGACTCACATTCATGTATGTTATCCGTGAGGCGAGGCGTTCCTTACCTGATACGTCCTTCTGCTCTTTGGCTAAAGGCATCTCTAACAACTTCGGTCACGCTATCTTTCCTTCACTTTTCCACTCTGCACGGTAGCTGTCCCTCCCACTAACTATACAACTATTTGGTTCTCTCTCCTCTTCTAACTCTGTGTTGGATGACTCTTTAACATCACCTCGCCCGCTTCTCCTACTAATCCTCAGCCCCTCGCTGTAATCTCTCTTCACACTGACCATAGAGCATTTGTCTCTATAGACACAAGCAAGGCTCATGCACCAGACAGCAACCATCCCCTTGTACTGAAAGAGTGTGCTTCCGAACATGTGTCTGTGTTTGCTGCATTTTCTTTTTCTATTCCTGTTTAAAAACCAGAACTTTTCCTTCTTTCTGGACGGACTGCGCTGGTACATCCCTCTTAACTATCGTCCTCTTGTTATGACTTAATATTCTCCAAAGTCACTGAATCCCTCAACTCCCATACCTTCAGACATATCAGATCTCACAGTCTTCTCATCCACATGGCTCCCGTAAGGTGAGATCCATTAGTGATATTCTTCCGTATCTTTCTACTGTTTGGTTCTAATCTCTCAAAATCTTGGGGAATCCTCTTTAGCTGCCTTGATACAGAAAAAGCTTTTGACGGGATGTAGCATCGGTGTGTGTGTGTGTGTGTGTGTGTGTGTGTGTGTGTGTGTAGGACCAAGACGATACAAACTGCTGAGAGGAAGTCATCATACCACGACACATGAAGACTTATACTCACTCACTTGACCACAAGAGCAAAAAATCAGCTTCATCGCTCCCGTATGATGCAGTTCATCAGAAATGATCCGGCGCCTCTGGATAGCTGGAAATGAAACCGGTATTTTACTCATGCTGTGTAGACCTTGTCCACCCATCCAACCCTCGGTAGGATTATATCCTGCCCATCCATCCAGCCCTCGCTAGGTTTACATCCTGCCCATCCAACCAGCCCTCGCAACAAGTCGCTAGGATTACATCCTGTCACAGTGTGACGTGAGCTGTGGCTCTGACGTGACCCTACCTTCACGTAAGGTCATTTGTTTATCAATCTAGGGTGACTCCCGTGTCCAGGCTATATAAGTGGCGTTAGATTCCGCCTCTCGAAGTAAAGAGAGAGCGAGAGAGACAACCTCATCAAATAGGTTTCCCCTGCAATGCTGAAGCCTCGAGTGTCATATCAATATCACATCTATCAACGCAATAAAAGAGCAAATATCGTATCTAAATAAGCAAGTAAGTCAAGGACGCTTCGTGCACACTTGAAATACAGGTATTACAGAAATCTCAGGCGAGGACTTGAGGTTCTTCCAGGTATTTTGCTGGACATGAATGATCCATGAATGCAAAGAGTGCAAGCTGGAAAAGACTGGATCTAATCACACCAGGATCTCGACTCGTCCGATTCCTGTGGTACAGATCCAGCAGCTGCGTCTAGTGGACAGAAGAGAGAAACTGAGGACGGAGTCGAGGCTCCAGATGGTTCAACGAGGAGTGTCGGGACGACAATAAGGTGTCCAGAGTGATCCTGTTTAGATGTGACAAGAAGAAAATCAAACGCGTATAAAAAAAGTAGGAAAATTAAATCATATATATATATATATGCACTATGTTCGTGTGTGTGTGTATGTATATATATATATATATATATATATATATATATATATATATATATATATATATATATATATATATATTATATATATACATATATATATATACATATATATATATATATATATATATATATATATATATATATATATATATATATATATATTTTTTTTTTTTTTTTTTTTTTTTGCCGCTGTCTCCCGCGTTTGCGAGGTAGCGCAAGGAAACAGACGAAAGAAATGGCCCAACCCACCCCCATACAAATGTATATACATACGTCCACACACGCAAATATACATACCTACACAGCTTTCCATGGTTTACCCCAGTCGCTTCACATGCCTTGATTCAATCCACTGACAGCACGTCAACCCCGGTATACCACATCGCTCCAATTCACTCTATTCCTTGCCCTCCTTTCACCCTCCTGCATGTTCAGGCCCCGATCACACAAAATCTTTTTCGCTCCATCTTTCCACCTCCAATTTGGTCTCCCTCTTCTCCTCGTTCCCTCCACCTCCGACACATATATTCTCTTGGTCAATCTTTCCTCACTCATTCTCTCCATGTGCCCGAACCATTTCAAAACACCCTCTTCTGCTCTCTCAACCACGCTCTTTTTATTTCCACACATCTCTCTTACCCTTACGTTACTCACTCGATCAAACCACCTCACACCACACATTGTCCTCAAACATCTCATTTCCAGCACATCCATCCTCCTGCGCACAACTCTATCCATAGCCCACGCCTCGCAACCATACAACATTGTTGGAACCACTATTCCTTCAAACATACCCATTTTTGCTTCCGAGATAATGTTCTCGACTTCCACACATTCTTCAAGGCTCCCAGAATTTTCGCCCCCTCCCCCACCCTATGATCCACTTCCGCTTCCATGGTTCCATCCGCTGCCAGATACACTCCCAGATATCTAAAACACTTCACTTCCTCCAGTTTTTCTCCATTCAAACTCACCTCCCAATTGACTTGACCCTCAACCCTACTGTACCTAATAACCTTGCTCTTATTCACATTTACTCTTAACTTTCTTCTTTCACACACTTTACCAAACTCAGTCACCAGCTTCTGCAGTTTCTCACATGAATCAGCCACCAGCGCTGTATCATCAGCGAACAACAACTGACTCACTTCCCAAGCTCTCTCATCCCCAACAGACTTCATACTTGCCCCTCTTTCCAAAACTCTTGCATTCACCTCCCTAACAACCCCATCCATAAACAAATTAAACAACCATGGAGACATCACACACCCCTGCCGCAAACCTACATTCACAGAGAACCAATCACTTTCCTCTCTTCCTACACGTACACATGCCTTACATCCTCGATAAAATCTTAAGAAGAAAGTTAAGAGTAAATGTGAATAAGAGCAAGGTTATTAGGTACAGTAGGGTTGAGGGTCAAGTCAATTGGGAGGTAAGTTTAAATGGAGAAAAACTGGAGGAAGTAAAGTGTTTTAGATATCTGGGAGTGGATCTGGCAGCGGATGGAACCATGGAAGCGGAAGTGGATCATAGGGTGGGGGAGGGGGCGAAAATCCTGGGAGCCTTGAAGAATGTGTGGAAGTCGAGAACATTATCTCGGAAAGCAAAAATGGCTATGTTTGAAGGAATAGTGGTTCCAACAATTTTGTATGGTTACGAGGCGTGGGCTATGGATAGAGTTGTACGCAGGAGGGTGGATGTGCTGGAAATGAGATGTTTGAGGACAATGTGTGGTGTGAGGTGGTTTGATCGAGTAAGTAACGTAAGGGTAAGAGAGATGTGTGGAAATAAAAAGAGCGTGGTTGAGAGAGCAGAAGAGGGTGTTTTGAAATGGTTTGGGCACATGGAGAGAATGAGTGAGGAAAGATTGACCAAGAGGATATATGTGTCGAAGGTGGAGGGAAGGAGGAGAAGTGGGAGACCAAATTGGAGGTGGAAAGATGGAGTGAAAAAGATTTTGTGTGATCGGGGCCTGAACATGCAGGAGGGTGAAAGGAGGGCAAGGAATAGAGTGAATTGGATCGATGTGGTATACCGGGGTTGACGTGCTGTCAGTGGGTTGAATCAGGGCATGTGAAGCGTCTGGGGTAAACCATGGAAAGCTGTGTAGGTATGTACATTTGCGTGTGTGGACGTATATATATACATGTGTATGGGGGTGGGTTGGGCCATTTCTTTCGTCTGTTTCCTTGCGCTACCTCGCAAACGCGGGAGACAGCGACAAACCAAAAAAAAAAAAAAAAAAAATATGTATATATATATATATATATATATATATATATATATTATTTTTATTTTTATTTTATTATACGTCCACACACGCAAACATACATACCTGCACAGCTTTCCATGGTTTACCCCAGACGCTTCACATGCCTTGATTCAATCCACTGACAGCACGTCAACCCCGGTATACCACATCGATCCAATTCACTCTATTCCTTGCCCTCCTTTCACCCTCCTGCATGTTCAGGCCCCGATCACACAAAATCTTTTTCACTCCATCTTTCCACCTCCAATTTGGTCTCCCTCTTCTCCTCGTTCCCTCCACCTCCGACACATATATCCTCTTGGTCAATCTTTCCTCACTCATTCTCTCCATGTGCCCAAACCACTTCAAAACACCCTCTTCTGCTCTCTCAACCACGCTCTTTTTATTTCCACACATCTATCTTACCCTTACGTTACTCACTCGATCAAACCACCTCACACCACACATTGTCCTCAAACATCTCATTTCCAGCACATCCATCCTCCTGCGCAAAACTCTATCCATAACCCACGCCTCGCAACCATACAACATTGTTGGAACAACTATTCCTTCAAACATACCCATTTTTGCTTTCCGAGATAATGTTCTCGACTTCCACACATTCTTCAAGGCCCCCAGAATTTTCGCCCCCTCCCCCACCCTATGATCCACTTCCGCTTCCATGGTTCCATCCGCTGCCAGATCCACTCCCAGATATCTAAAACACTTCACTTCCTCTAGTTTTTCTCCATTCAAACTCACCTCCCAAATGACTTGACCCTCAACCCTACTGTACCTAATAACCTTGCTCTTATTCACATTTACTCTTAACTTTCTTCTTTCACACACTTTACCAAACTCAGTCACCAGCTTCTGCAGTTTCTCACATGAATCAGCCACCAGCGCTGTATCATCAGCGAACAACAACTGACTCACTTCCCAAGCCCTCTCATCCCCAACAGACTTCATACTTGCCCCTCTTTCCAAAACTCTTGCATTTACCTCCCTAACAGCCCCATCCATAAACAAATTAAACAACCATGGAGACATCACACACCCCTGCCGCAAACCTACATTCACTGAGAACCAGTCACTTTCCTCTCTTCCTACACGTACATATGCCTTACATCCTCGATAAAAACTTTACACTGCTTCTAACAACTTTCCTCCCACACCATATATTCTTAATACCTTCCACAGAGCATCTCTATCAACTCTATCATATGCTTTTTCATACTATTCGCCATTTCCCGCATTAGCGAGGTAGCGTTGAGAACAGAGGACTGGGCCTTTGAGGGAATATCCTCACCTGGCCCCCTTCTCTGTTCCCTCTTTTGGAAAATTAAAAAAAAAAAAAAGCGAGAGGGGAGGATTTCCAGCCACCCGCTCCCTCCCCTTTTAGTCGCCTTCTACGACATGCAGGGAATACGTGCATATATATATATATATATATATATATATATATATATATATATATATATATATATATATATATTTATTTGTGGAAGATGAAAGCCGGCAAGGCAGCAGGTTTGGATGGTACTGCAGTGGAATTTATTAAAAAAGGGGGTGTATTTATTAAAAAAGGAGGTGTATTGTTGACTGGTTGGTAAGGTTATTTAATGTATGTATGACTCATGGTGAGGTGCCTGAGGATTGGCGGAATGCGTGCATAGTGCCATTGTACAAAGGCAAAGGGGATAAGAGTGAGTGCTCAAATTACAGAGGTATGAGTTTGTTGAGTATTCCTGGTAAATTATATCGGAGGGTATTGATTGAGAGGGTGAAGGCATGTACAGAGCATCAGATTGGGGAAGAGCAGTGTGGTTTCAGAAGTGGTAGAGGATGTGTGGATCAGGTGTTTGCTTTGAAGAATGTATGTGAGAAATACTTAGAAAAGCAAATGGATTTGTATGTAGCATTTATGGATCTGGAGAAGGCATATGATAGAGTTGATAGAGATGCTCTGTGGAAGGTATTAAGAATATATGGTGTGGGAGGCAAGTTGTTAGAAGCAGTGAAAAGTTTTTATCGAGGATGTAAGGCATGTGTACGTGTAGGAAGAGAGGAAAGTGATTGGTTCTCAGTGTGTGATGTCTCCATGGTTGTTTAATTTGTTTATGGATGAGGTTGTTAGGTAGGTGAATAAAAGAGTTTTGGAAAGAGGGGCAAGTACGAAGTCTGTTGTGGATGAGAGAGCTTGGAAAGTGAGTCAGTCGTTGTTCGCTGATGATACAGCGCTGGTGGCTGATTCATGTGAGAAACTGCAGAAGCTGGTGACTGAGTTTAGTAAAGTGTGTGAAAGAAGAAAGTTAAGAGTAAATGTGAATAAGAGCAAGGTTATTAGGTACAGTAGCGTTGAGGGTCAAGTCAACTGGGAGGTAAGTTTGAATGGAGAAAAACTGGAGGAAGTAAAGTGTTTTAGATATCTGGGAGTGGATCTGGCAGCGGATGGAACCATGGAAGCGGAAGTGAATCATAGGGTGGGGGAGGGGGCGAAAATCCTGGGAGCCTTGAAGAATGTGTGGAAGTCGAGAACATTATCTCGGAAAGCAAAAATGGCTATGTTTGAAGGAATAGTGGTTCCAACAATGTTGTATGGTTGCGAGGCGTGGGCTATGGATAGAGTTGTGCGCAGGAGGGTGGATGTGCTGGAAATGAGATGTTTGAGGACAATGTGTGGTGTGAGGTGGTTTGATCGAGTAAGTAATGTAAGGGTAAGAGAGATGTGTGGAAATAAAAAGAGCGTGGTTGAGAGAGCAGAAGAGGGTGTTTTGAAATGGTTTGGGCACATGGAGAGAATGAGTGAGGAAAGATTGACCAAGAGGATATATGTGTCGGAGGTGGAGGGAAGGAGAAGTGGGAGACCAAATTGGAGGTGGAAAGATGGAGTGAAAAGGATTTTGAGTGATTGGGGCCTGGACATGCAGGAGGGTGAAAGGCGGGCAAGGAATAGAGTGAATTGGATCGATGTGGTATACCGGGGTTGACGTGCTGTCAGTGGATTGAGTCATGGCATGTGAAGCGTCTGGGATAAACCATGGAAAGTTGTGTGGGGCCTGGATGTGGAAAGGGAGCTGTGGTTTCGGGCATTATTGCATGACAGGTAGAGACTGAGTGTGAACGAATGAGGCCTTTGTTGTCTTTTCCTAGCGCTACCTCGCACACATGAGGGGGGAGGGGGATGGTTTTCCATGTGTGGCGAGGTGGCGATGAGAATGAATAAAGGCAGACAGTGTGAATTGTGTGCATGGGTATATATGTATGTGTCTGTGTGTGTATATATTTGTGTACACTGAGATGTATAGGTATGTATATTTGCGTGTGTGGACGTGTGTGTAGATACATGTGTATGGGGGTGGGTTGGGCCATTTCTTTCGTCTGTTTCCTTGCGCTACCTCGCAAATGCGGGAGACAGCGACAAAGCAAAATAAAATGATAAATATATATATATATATATATATATATATATATATATATATATATATATATATATATATATATATATATATATATATAATTTCATCTATCATGTTTGTCGTTTTCCGCTTAGCAAGGCGACACCAGAAACAGACGAAGAACGAACTCATCAATTTACATCTGTTCTACCTACAAGCAAAATGCTCCTGAGCCAGAGATATGCTATCCACAGATCTTTTTGTGGTTTCTCCTGACCGCTTCATATGCCTTGTTTCAGTCCATTAACACCACAGTGTCTCCGGTCCTATGCACGCGACACACTCCTGCATATTCACAGGCCTCACTCACTCACAGCATCTTTCACTTTATCTCTCTACTTCGTGCCCGGGGTTCCCCTTCTCACAGCTCCCTTCACTTCTCTGAAACATATTCCTCTAACTATCACACGTCGATCTTATCCTAGCATTCCTTACCCGATTATCTCTCCTCACACCAATTATTTTTAAGCATTTCATTTCCAAAGCATCCACCCTCTTCCGTACATTCTTCATCTTTATCTAGGTCCCGCTCCACTATCCACATGGACAACACCGTCGGGACTACCAAACATCTTTGTCCTCAAAGACAGCGACTTTCTACACACCCCTCAATATGTTCAGGACCTAAGCTTCCACTCACCTACCCTATAGCTCCCACAGTTCCCTTCGTTGCCATTTCCCCACTCACTTCCTCTATCTTCTCTCGGTTCAAACACATCCAATCAACCTGTCCCCTCTCCCCTGCTAAACTTAATGACCTTACTTTTTTTATTCACATTCACTCAACTTTCTCCTTCCACTCGCTTAAACTTAGCCACCACTTTCGGCAGTTTTTCACTGCAACCAGAGCCATGTCATCAGTAAGCAGGAAATGACTTGACTTCACACCCCGACACCCCATCCGTTACTCTAAACCCAAGCATTTAGCTCCCTCACAACCCTATCCATAAACAAATTAAGGAACCATTATGGCATCACAACCCCTTACTGCAGACCCACCTTCACCTGGAACCATTCATCCTCCTCTCTTCCTATCAGCACATATGCCTTGCTATCTTCAGAAATTACTTACTGCTTCTTGTAGCTCTTCTTCCACACCATACATTCATAACACCTTCACAAATCATCTCTATGGACCCCTTCATATGCTTTCTGCAGAGCCAAAATGCTATATACAAATCTCTCTCTCTCTCTCTCTCTCTCTCTCTCTCTCTAAGTATATCTTACACACATTCCTCAGGGCCAAATCCGAATCCACATACCATCTATCATTCCTGAAGCCATATTGTTCCTCTCGTTCTACTGCTCCGTGCTTGTCGCCACCTTCTCAATCACAACCGTCCCATACTAATTATCAGGTGCACCTAAACTTTTACAACTGTCATTCCAACACTCACTTTTGCTTCCCTTGCTCTTATATAATGCCATTATACAGGCACTCCGTCAGTCCTCAAGCACCTCACCTTGAGCTATACGTACAATAAGATTCAATTTACCCAGTCTAGAGGTCTATCACCACCTTTCTTGAGAAATTCAATTGCAGTCCCATCGACTCTACTCGCTTTGTTGCACTTCATCTCACGTAAGGCTTTTACAACCTGTTCTCTTTTCATCAAACCACATACCTCCACATCCTAAACACCCTATTTCTTCCACCCTATCATCAAACACATCGAAAAATCTTTCAAAATACCCTTTCCATCTCCTCTGGATCTATCCTTTGCCTGTTACCAATTCCGCATTTCTTCCCTTCGCTGATGATCCCATCTTGTTCTCTTGTTATAACACTGTTCATCACCACCTAAAACATTACCTTATTCTTGTACATCTCTCAGTCATGCGCACTCTTTCCTTACACCTCTATTTTTTTTCTTTAACTAGAACTTTAATTTTCTTATCCCACCACTCACAACCTTTTCTCACATGCCCACATCCCACCCTCCATATGCCTCACAGCCCTCCCGTATGAGGAAATAAAGCTTCCCTAAACACGTCACATTCCTCGCCCACTCAACCTTTGCTATTCTTCACCCACACTCCACATAAAAGCCTATTTTCTAAGCTCACTCACTTTCACCACCGTCGTCCCATCTATATAATTTCCTCATCTTGTGAAGCATCTACCAACCTTCCTCCTCGCCTGTAATAAGAAGTGATCGAACTTACCGCCACCTGTTGCTCTTATGACATTTGACGTAAAAAGGTCTCTCCTTGGCACACCTATGAACTGGCACATAATCCATAATGACCGCTTATCATCAACCCCACTCATCTACGTATGCCTAAGTCCCTTTTTAGACCAGGTTTTCTCAATCATTAGTATTCATTCAGCACACAACTCCACAGACTGGTAACCGCTTTCACTCAAACTGGGCTCCATTACCCCCTCCCAAATTGCACCCTCAACCACCACATCACCCAATCTTGCATTCAAATAACCCATCTTTACTCGATCTCATGCCTGATCCAACATGACTTATGGGAAATTGCTGACGCACTCACTCAGCTCCTCCTTAAAAAAGACTTGCCTCTCTCCACTCCTCTCACCATCAGGCGCATAAACGCTAACAATCATCCATTTCACGTAATCCACCTTTATGTCTACCTGCATCGGTCGGTCGATGGCTCACTTCATTACAATCATTCAAACATTTCCACATCTACTCCAGCAGAAGTCCCAACCCTTCCTTTTCTCTCATCCTCACACTAACCCCTGTCTTTACCCCTATGACATTTCCCAAACCATTCCTCTCTCTTCCACTTGAAGCAAATTCTACTCAGAGCCAAAGTATCTTGGTTTTTCTCCCTAAACATGATATGTATCAATCCCTTTTTTCCATCCACTTACAGACATATTAGCCTGACTTTTCGAGGAGGATGAGAACCCCTTTGATGCATGAAACCTTCTTCCGTTCCAACTTTAAGAAACTGTTACAAAAGAGGGGGAGGGTTTCCAGGCTCCGCTCCGACCCCTATTAATCGCTATCTACGACATGCGGGGAATATACTAACATGAACTACCTGGCCAGAATAAAATGAATCATCTAGACAAATCAGCAGGATTCGCGTGACCAAACTCACATAATTAACTTACCAAGACTAACATGATTCACCTGGCCAGACTAACATGAAACATACCACCAAACTAATATGATTCACTTGGCCAGACTGGTACGATTTACCTGGCCGGGTTATACAACCTGGCCATAATATCACTATTCAACTGACTAGACTAACACGACTCAGCTCCACACAAACCTACCAGGTTCACAACGCCAGACATGAGTATTATAAGAAGACATCAAGATGAACTATGCGATCAGACCATAGTGGTATAGTGGCCAGAGTAACACGAGCCGTCCTCTGGCCACAAAGCCCCTAAGTCGCTTGGTCAGGGTAATTAGAAGTTACCTGGTGACATGACTATTGATCATGTGGACAATGGGATCATCCCATCAGACGAAGGCGAATCATCAAGACAGACTAACATGACTTACTTACCAAGGCAGTCACCTCGCCTATCGAGCATGAGCTATCCACTTCGCGAGAGAGAGACTCGTGTCATGTCTACTGACTGACATGAGTCCCGTCGCCAGGCAGTGGACATGGAAGGATCACCTGCATACCATTACATTGCCATGGCAAGTGATATGGTAAACTATGATGGCTTGGACGGACTGACCTGTGGCAGTGAGAGCGCTGAAAGAGACTTGGGTTGATGAGGCAAGGCAATCTGGGCGAGTTTGACCTTGGGTTCTCGCGGAGACACTTCGATGTCCTCGACGGAGACGATCCTGACGGTGAGGGTGCAGCCACGCCGCCGCACGATCACTGGAATGGCCTCCTCGTACGTCACGCTCTCCTGCCGTCGTGTCTTCTTCGGGAAGGCCATGGGCAGCGCCTCAGCACCCTTCACCTCGGCCTCGCAGCACCTCCTCTCACCAACCGGGCAAAATCCTGGAGCCTGGACGGTGCTGTCCGGCACATCGAAGAAGCTCCGAGGTAGGCCCCCCCTCAGGAGCTCGCCGACCTCGAGTGACCTGGCCCGAGAGATGTCATATTCCAGGCTGGACCCCGAGGTCGGCACGGACCGCACCTGCCGCGCCTGCCGCATGAGGGAGGGCTTGTTGCGGGTGCCGCGGCGAGGGGGGCGCACGGAAGGGCCCGGGCGTGTCGGGTCTTCCATCTGATTGAGGTTCGGCAACCCTGCAAATCTCAGGCAGGGCGGGTTTCTGGCCTTGTTTCTCTGGCACTCACCCACGGTGACACCGACCATTGGCTTGGAGTCACTGGCACTCATCTTCATATCTATTTTCTTTCCTCTCTCTCTCTCTCTCCCTCACCACTGACACAAGACACTTTCTACAACACTGGCACTGGGGGCGAAACTTACACGACGGTGACGTTCACCGTCATCCACGACCATGACATCAGCCCAGACTCTCAGAGGAATAATAGGCTCACGGGGGACACTATTCAAAAGCAACACAGCATTCAACTTGGCAACAATGAAGCTCTCAGAGATGACTAGAGGCATGATAATATTATTTTCCCCGACGGATTTTCTTTCTCTTTCTCCTCTACTTTCTATTCTTTCGTCCTTCAGCACTTTAGGATACACCTGCGATGGAAAGGAAGGAAAAGACATACGGTTAGACAATGTGGACGAGGGACGACAGGAAATCTGCGAGTCAGGAAGATAATCCAAGCTTGGTGGGTCAGCTTGAGCTGCTGTGTCGGGACGCTGTGAACGTTCGAAACACTACTGTATATATGTTGCTACACGTATAGACGATATATTGTGTGTATAGGTATAAACTTCTCTTATTCAGATAAATGCATATTTACTTCTCTATTGTATATATACATCCATTTGTGTACGTGCTTGTTTATATATATATATATATATATATATATATATATATATATATATATATATATATATATACGTGTTATTGGTCTTTCTCTGCAAGAGGTTACAACGCAAGTGAAAAGTCACCCTTGGCGAACCTGTATCACTGGGAACAGAGTCACGTCAAAGATCTTATTACTTCAAAGGAGTATACATTTCCCTGCTATTGGAAGCAGCGCAGCCTTGGTTTGCAGGAGCCTTCATATAAAGGTCCTGGGTAACACCAGGACCCTTTCGTAAAAAAACAGTCATGGGATAATGATGAATAACTATATATATATATATATATATATATATATATATATATATATATATATATATATATATATATATATATATATATATATATATTATCCCTGGGGATAGGGGATTAAGAATACTTCCCACGTATTCCCTGCGTGTCGAAGAAGGCGACTAAAAGGGGAGGGAGCGGGGGGCTGGAAATCCTCCCCTCTCGTTTTTTTTTTTTTTTCTAATTTTCCAAAAGAAGGAACAGAGGGGGCCAGGTGAGGATATTCCAAAAAAGGCCCAGTCCTCTGTTCTTAACGCTACCTTGCTAACGCGGGAAATGGCGAATAGTTTAAAAGAAAAGAAGATATATCGAGGATGTAAGGCATGTGTACGTGTAGGAAGAGAGGAAAGTGATTGGTTTTCAGTGAATGTAGGTTTGCGGCAGGGGTGTGTGATGTCTCCATGGTTGTTTAATTTGTTTATGGATGGGGTTGTTAGGGAGGTGAATGCAAGAGTTTTGGAAAGAGGGGCAAGTATGAAGTCTGTTGGGGATGAGAGAGCTTGGGAAGTGAGTCAGTTGCTGTTCGCTGATGATACAGCGCTGGTGGCTGATTCATGTGAGAAACTGCAGAAGCTGGTGACTGAGTTTGGTAAAGTGTGTGAAAGAAGAAACTTAAGAGTAAATGTGAATAAGAGCAAGGTTATTAGGTGCAGTAGGGTTGAGGGTCAAGTCAATTGGGAGGTGAGTTTGAATGGAGAAAAACTGGAGGAAGTGAAGTGTTTTAGATATCTGGGAGTGGATCTGGAAGCGGATGGAACCATGGAAGCGGAAGTGGATCATAGGGTGGGGGAGGGGGCGAAAATTCTGGGAGCCTTGAAGAATGTGTGGAAGTCGAGAACATTATCTCGGAAAGCAAAAATGGGTATCTTTGAAGGAATAGTGGTTCCAACAATGTTGTATGGTTGCGAGGCGTGGGCTATGGATAGAGTTGTGCGCAGGAGGATGGATGTGCTAGAAATGAGATGTTTGAGGACAATGTGTGGTGTGAGGTGGTTTGATCGAGTAAGTAACGAAAGGGTAAGAGAGATGTGTGGAAATAAAAAGAGCGTGGTTGAGAGAGCAGAAGAGGGTGTTTTGAAATGGTTTGGGCACATGGAGAGAATGAGTGAGGAAAGATTGACCAAGAGGATATATGTGTCGGAGGTGGAGGGAACGAGGAGAAGAGGGAGACCAAATTGGAGGTGGAAAGATGGAGTGAAAAAGATTTTGTGTGATCGGGGCCTGAACATGCAGGAGGGTGAAAGGAGGGCAAGGAATAGAGTGAATTGGAGCGATGTGGTATACCGGGGTTGACGTGCGGTCAGTGGATTGAATCAAGGCATGTGAAGCGTCTGGGGTAAACCATGGAAAGCTGTGTAGGTATGTATATTTGCGTGTGTGGACGTATGTATATACATGTGTATGGGGGTGGGTTGGGCCATTTCTTTCGTCTGTTTCCTTGCGCTACCTCGCAAACGCGGGAGACAGCGACAAAGCAAAAAAAAAAAAAAAAAAAATATATATATATATATATATATATATATATATATATATATATATATATATATATATATCCCATTATATATATATATATATATATATATATATAAATAATATATATATATATATTCGTTGATAATATGACCTTAATTAGGTCAATCAATTGCCCGTGCCGTCTCATACCAAATAAAATAACTAATAATAACATCAGTATGTCTTTGATAATCCTTCATGATAACTTTTCCTGATATCTTAAAAGACTGTATCAGTATGCAAAATATTCTATAACTAAGAGGCATACAAGACCACAAGACGCATCTCTTGTCTCTGAGACCTCAACTTCACCACAGACTCTAACTGAATAACTACAGGACACTACTGTTGGGTAAAGGTTCGCTTCTGGAGACTGCAAAGACATCTTTTGACACGCGACACATGCACTGATCTAAGCCATGCAAGAGAAGAACTTCTGACGTACAGAACTTCGCTAGGGACACAGGTACAAGAGATCGACAAAGGAAGTGTATGGTTTCACAGCGGTGCTTAGGAGGCGGTTTTTGTTCCCTGGACCAGATCTCTGCCTTGAGGCCCAAGAGAACTGTCCTCATTTGACGCTCAGATGACCAGAGCCCCCAGGCCAGTGATGCCGTGGGTATGAACATCCTCGAGACATAAAAAGGAGTCGAAAAATCTACTCTGGACGAGACTGCTTCAGTTATTGGAGGGCAGCTGAGGTTCGTCTGAGCCACTCAACCATCATGACCCCGTCCTCCACGTCGCTCTTCAGTCATTCAGCCACGTATTCTTTTCTGAAGCGAAATGACTACAACTTTTACGAGCAATTATTGGTTCACAGATGTGTAGCAGGAAGGCAATGTGTGTTGTGGTAAGGCGCGATGTGTCGCGGCAGAGCGCGATGTGTTGCTGTCTGGCCTGACGGGATGCAGTACAGCGAGATGCGTTGCGGCGTGGCGCTATGTGCTGTCGTAAGGCGCGATGTGTTGCTGTATGGCGCGATGTGTTGCGGTATGGTGCGATGTGTTACGGTATGGCGCGATGTATTGCAGCATGGCACGATGTGTTGCGGTATGGCGCGATGTGTTGCGGTATGGCGCGATGTATTGCGGTATGGCGCGATGTGCTGCTGTATGGCGTGATGTATTGCGGTATGGTGCGATGTGTTGCGGTATGGCGCGAGGTGTTGTCGTACGGCGCGATGTATTGCAGCATGGGACGATGTGCTGCGGTACTGCACGATGTGTTGCGGTATGGCGCGATGTGTTGTCGTATGGCGCGATGTGTTGCGGTATGGCGCAATGTGTTGTGGTATACAGCAATGTGTTGCAGAATGGCTTCATATGTACCGTAACGCTTCATGAATGTTATAGCATGGAGTGACACATGCCATGATATGGTAAGTACTGACACCTTATATCAGAATCCAGCCATTCTAAAAAAAATCATAATGATTTTAGAACAATTGCACACATTTCTCTAGCTGGCTAACATTTCCCCAGCCGTAAACATTTCCCTAGCCGGTCAACATTTCTCTAACTGGCCAACATTTCCCTAGCCGGTCAACATTTCCCTAGCTGGTCAACATTTCCCTAGCCGGTCAATATTTCCCCAACCGGTCAACATTTCTCTAAATGGCCAACATTTCCTCAGCTGGCCATAGTATATCCCTGTAATCTGTTAGCCAGGGAGAGGCAGAGGACGTGAATGTGGTCACCTCAGACTCATGACGGGAAATTCGCTTTGGGCTACGGTCATCTTTCGTAATAAACACTTTTACTGGACATCAAACACTGTCCAACGAGGAGGAAAGAGAGTTATGAAAAAAAAACTTTCCTCCAATGACCCCTAGCCTCAAAATACTCCAAAACCTACTAACAAAAAAGAAATGAAATAAAATCTCTTTTAAACCAGTTCCGGAATCACACTATTTTGCTGCGTGTTTTATATGATTTAAAGGACCACTTGCAATTTCCACGAACATTTTATAATACCACAAGATCAAATACCATGCCCGGCCCGGCGGGTTAAGTATAATAACGCATTCATCCTAAATCAACGATGGTACGGTCTTCGTGGCTGCGATGAAGAGTTCTGGCAGAGCGACGTCCATCGCTCCTCAGCTGGCTGGGAAGGCCCTCGCCCCAGCAGCTGCGTACCGTCTCCGTGGCACCGTCCTGTTCTCTTCGCATTGTCCAAGACTCTCGTAAGATGGGTGGCACACTTCCTTTGAGGAGGGGGGGGGGAAAGGTCACCCTTCTATTCACATGACACGCTTTTCCCAGACAGCCACCTTTCTCATCAGCTAAAGATGTCGGTACGTTGTATGATTACAGAGATTAGACGCGGCTTGAGGTGAGAGCAACCCTCGAACACAGGGTTGACGCCCCATGTGACACCGTCGGCTTGGTAGCCCCAGTGAGGCACGGGTCACTCTGGTGGCTCTTTGATTATCCTGGTGACCGTGGTCGTCTATGCGAGAGACGTCGTTCATCCGTGGGTTGTAGAGGGCTCGATGTCACGAGATTAATTCTCATCTCTTCTCAAGTTTTTTTGCGTCGAAGCGTCGAAAAGAACTAGCCTCGGTGATGGGGTGCCGGGCGAAACAACATGTGTCATGATCGAGAACTTCCTGATGTTGTAAACACTGAGGTGGACGCACATCCAAGATGGCTTCTTAGAGTTCTTGTCCTTCCTCAGGTCTTACTGTTAACCAGGACCAACGTGACCAAGGGCTGAGTAGAAAGCACTCTTCCCATGGATGTTATGGTTAATACCCTTGCAGTTGAGGTGCTGGAGTCACCACAGGCACTGGACTGGTGATGCCAGGTACTGGAGTCACCACAGGTACCGGACTGGTGATGCCAGGTACTGGAGTCACCACAGGTATTGGACTGGCAAGGCCACTTATGCTGGAATGACCACAGGTACTGGACTGGCAAGGAGTTTCAAGAAACCGCAGATGCAGTCACATATGCATCTTTCTCAACATATTTCATCCCACACCATAATAAATGAATGTATTGATGTTTTCCACCATCTTGATTTGTTTGTGTATTTCTTATAACGGTGATCCATCAGGGTAGCATCATGTCTGTAAGGAGAGTGAGTGTCTCTACACTTGGCTGCACCATGGGGTAGAACCATTAGGTTCCCAGTTCGCCAGTCTCACTCCTACAAATGATGCAAGAGACTATACATTTCATCCCCCGTAGTGGAAACTGGAACAGATTTAGTAACAATAGACAGACAGATGTCTTTGATAATGTGAGTGTTTGTTCGTGTTTCATGCTAAGTATTGCTCCTCAATTAGTATCAACTACCATCAAAATGACACTGATATAATACCATAGATTTTCTAATAATTCATTGAAGACTGATTTTCACTGGCGATGATCGATAACCACCACGTTAGTATCATTGTATGAGGGACGTCTCAGCCTGTCTCAGACCACGAAGAGATATAATCCAACTCCGCCGCCTTATTTCTCCGTTGCTGTGAGTGATCCTCAGAATCTCTCTCATCGAGTCTACTGGAAAACCGTGGATCTGTCACGGTCACAGTCAAGCTTTCATTCCTCTAATGACCTTCAAGTTCCTCAGTTGTTTTCATACTACATCACAAGAGGGATCGATGGGAAGGAGAGGCTGTTATGATGTAATAGTTTAAGTGGCAAACGAACTTAAGGAAAAAGATGGAGAGTGTTCATCCAGTCTCCAAGTTGTGGAGGGAGGGGAGGCCGGCTGGCTCCCTGACAAGCCGTGTGACTTCACTGGTGCCGGAGATGGCCTTTGGAAAGGCAACTGTTGAAGGAGTGTGTCAGGGGCTGACTGAGAGAGTCGAGATATGTAGACCGGCATGATCAAGGAGGGTCTGGAAATATGAGACATAACAGGGAATATTCGAACATGAAATAGCCTAAATCTTTGTAAGATCTGATGAATTCAAGATGGGTCTGGGAAGATCAAGGAAGATCCGGACACACGGACGGCAAACGCCATCTCCATGGAAACGGAAAACGAGGATGAATTTCAGGTTAGGAAATAAGCGAGGGACAGTGTCAGTCCTGGAGAACTTGGGCTTCAGTAAGGGACGAGACACGCCGTCACCTCGTCTGCAGGAGGAAATGAAGATGATCAACCAGGGTCTTTATGGCTGGGTTGTGACAGGGAAACACTGGAAAATGTCATGACGCATTTTGTGTACATTCTCGTGCCCCCGGATTTGGTGGCTTAGGATCATACAAGTTCCGTTAGCCTTGCATCCAACAGGACCACGGTTTTTTGGAAGGCTAAAGACGTGTAATGGCTTACCCCAGCAATGTGTCTGACTGGGTCTGAGGAGGATGGCTCACAGCCTCTTTAAAGCAAAAGATACACAGAAGGTACAAACTAGCCATCCTGGAGAACCTCGACAAGACGGACAACACAACGCCTAAATACACAACTCAGAAGCTGATGGCTACGGTCCCGGACGCTATCGTCAATATCAAGAGCACCAGAGACAACAGTAGCGAGGAAATACTGGGAGTCTGTGGAAACTGTGACCCATAATGGGAACCAAAGAGACCAGGTGGAGAGCCGAGGGAAAGAATAAAACAAATGAGAACTTCCCTGTAGCATACAGAAAAAGGCCAACAGGGTGATACTACCCGAGCAATGGCCATTCTTGCTCCTCATGAGGACGGTAGGAAAACACCGGGTGCGTGACGATGGTAAATGACAGACCAACTACACTTTAGAGATGTGAGAAAGAACGTGGAATACCTTGCAAGTTTATGTGTACCCTCAGGCAGAAAACCCAAGGAAAAAGAAAAAAAAAAAAGATTGAATTTCGTATCTCTTAAAGAAACAATAGATTCATCACCTGTTGACAGGGACGTAGTCATAAAGGGGGACTTAAAAGGATGTGTGGGACAAGACGAATGGGGGAGGAAAGAACATTTAGTGCGCATTGAGGATGGATCACCGAAATGAGGAAGAAATGTTCTTGGAATTCTATGCCAGAAACCCAAGCGTAATGAAAAAAAAAAAATATCTGGGCCACAGATAAAGCCCACTGGTACAAATTTGGAATCCTTGGTGCAGTCAGTTATGAGCTGATATAGTCAGATGTTTCATATTGATTTTACACAGAGCAGGTGAAAGTCTTTTATGAGGGACGGAAGCACCGTTCAGTTCAGACCACAAATTAGTCAAAGCAAAGGCCTTAATCCCCTCACTTTACAAGCAGAAATACCTTGTACGAGGAATACCTCGGGATTGAATTGGGATATGTGTACCAGGATATACCAGCAACGGTGGCTGAGACCCGTGAAGAGGAGGAGGAGGAGGAGGAGGAGGAGGAGGAGGAGGAGGAGGAGGAGGAGGAGGAGGAAGAAGAAGAAGAAGAAGAAGAAGAAGAAGAAGAAGAAGAAGAAGAAGAGGAGAAGGATGAGGAGGAGGAGGAGGAGGAGGAGGAGGAGGAGGAAGAGGAGGAGGAACAAGCATGTGAGAGCTGGAGGAGGCAGTCAATGTGATGAGACCTGATCATGTGAAAGTGACTTGAAGCTGTGGTCTGAAGAGGTAAACGAAGTGACCGTAAAACACGTGTAAACTCTTTGACAGAGGAGAGATAAGGACAGAACAGGAGACACAAAGAAATGAAGTCACTTGAGAACAAAGGCAGCACAAGGAAGATGTGTGGGGGGTAAATGGCTCGCAGTCTTGTGAAAAACAGATTTCAGTGGTGGCAGAAAGTTGATGCATAGTATGGCCTTAAGTTATATGAGTGTGGCAAGAAGCAGACCAGCGTCTGTCATGGATAACGGCGGGAACATTTCTACAGAAAAATACCAAATGCATAGAAGATGGGATCAACATCTTCGGGGCTACTTAAAAGCCAACGATCAACAAAGAAACCAATGAGGATAACACTACGTGCGATGACAAGTGTGACGCATGGATGAAAATGCCAGAGGAAGGAGTGAGAGGAGTTTAGAAATCCACCAAAGAAATAACAAAGACTTTATCCCAGTGAACGATTAAAAGGAACTGGTGAGTCTGTGATGGAGTGGCTAACGAGACCTTTGTACTCTGCCTTGACTGACGGCAGAGCAAGTACTTAAAGGAAGGAGGAAGTCACTGAGATTTATCCAATCAATAACAAATAACAAGGGATCAAACACAGTGCCAAAATCAGAGAGGCTATTCCTTGATCATCCACTGAGGAAAGCTGTTTGTGAGACAGTGTCTCAGAAACGTCAGAGAGCCAGTGCGGATTTCGTGCTGGGAGAGGTTACGAAACATGAACCATCAGTACTGAGTGAGAAGAATATGACTGAGAGCAACATCCATGTTCCCTGTATCTTATAAAGGCAGTCGACTATACGCCCAGGGAAAGAATGTGGGATGTACCTGGAGAACCAGAATGTCAGAATAATTAGCAAAAAAAATGTCAACAAGACGAGAGGACTTAACAAGGTGCTTGAGACACAGGTTTCAGACAAGGCAATGGACTCCTACCATTCCTTTTCATTTCGGAGCTGAATAAGCTTCTAGAAATGATACGAAGTCCTACAGGCAGAATTTGACGTCTGCTATGAGGTGATGGTGTTGTACAGACAGCAGACGCCAACGAAGGAATACAACAACTTATGCAATAACAGGATGAGCTTTTGAAAAGGAATGGTATGATACTGAGCGTTTTCGAGAATGAAATGTAAGGGAACGAGGAAGGAATGGGAACAGAGGCACATGCCAATCAACTGCGATCAGAAAAACATTATCTTCTTTTCAACCTTGAGGACCATCTTCACAGCGAAGTCGACCATCATACCCCATTACTGTGGAATGTAAAAATTCCCCAGTAGGTTCCGAGGACCAGGCATGCAACTAATGTGAAACCAGTGGGACGTGGTCAGTGACCAGAAAAAGGTGCACGCATCAGCCGATATGTTAGCGGTCGATCTGATGCCTTGGGCAAAGACAAAATAACAGAGAACAGGAAGAAGCACCGTTAGGAGAGAAGACGGATCGTAAAAGTAATCTCTTGAGAATGTCGACTCCAGTGGCGTGGTCATCCAGGGGAACAAAAAAATGCCAGATTATACGAGATACTCAATGATATTTGACCGATCACTTAAATAGAGGAAGAACAACTGAATGATCGAATATGACGGGAGACGAGGTAGAGATGAATGGACTCCGTACGGAGGAGCAAGCACAAAAACTGTGTAGCGACCGTGAAAAGATGTTAGGAAGTTTGTCCAGGGAACGCTGGACACACAGACCTCAGAACCCACCTGGCGGAGGGCGAGAGAAGGTAAGAAAAGTGAGAGATTCGTCTCCTCCAGCATGAACACTGGCCTGGATCCATCTGACTCAACCCTTATGTTACGTCGATAAAGAAAAATATAACTTTGACGGACAAGACAAAACCATAGAACTACAATCAGATAACAATCGTCCTGACCAATCATGAATATATTTGTGATTTACAAACGACTTGTTCCGTCCGGATAAACAAAGAATGATTTTTTCAAAGGTGCAACCTCGATCTTCCTTCATGATGGGGAAGTGTTGACAAGTGGTTCACCCGAGGTGAAGTGGACGTCTGACCCGACCAATCTTCAGGCTAACCCAGCCAGCAGCCATCAGGCTAGGCTCAGGCTCCACCTGCGGGAGTTATGCACACCCAAAACACACCTCCCACACGTAGCATGATGAGGTAGCGAGTAACGCCTTTGTGTTGTGGGGTTGTATGTCACGCTGACTTTTACTTTAAAGAGGATGAAGGAGCTTTTGCCAACTCTCCTCGCGTGAGTGATAGGGGATAAATAAGAGAGGAGGACGCACTCCTTTTACAAACTTTGGTTCTGTAAGTTGGAGGACGAAGACAACTTTTGCCTACGTTGCTTGGGTTGATAAGGAAGGATGGAGACTAAAACTTTGGCTACCTTCGTTCAAGAAAGGAAATGACATAATATAAGAGAAAAAATCTACAGACTGTGTCCCTGGAAGAGAAGAAACAAACTTTTATGGACTGGAGAGAAGATAACCTTCACTGGAGAGGAACAGAGACAACTTTAGCAAAGAGACAAAGAACCTCTGTGGTGTAGCGGTTAGCGTTCCTGACCGTGAGGCATTTACGGGCCGACCAGGGTCGAGCGTATAGGCTCGAATCCAGGTTGGCGGTTGGCCCACAGTCAACCCAGCTGTTCATCCACCCCTGAGCGTTCGTCGATAAAATGGTATTTGACTCAAGCTAGGATATATATATATATATATATATATATATATATATATATATATATATATATATATATATATATATATATATATATATTTTTTTTTTTTTTTTTTTTTTTTTTGCTTTGTCGCTGTCTCCCGCGTTTGCGAGGTAGCGCAAGGAAACAGACGAAAGAAATGGCCCAACTCACCCCCATACACATGTATATACATACGTCCACACACGCAAATATACATACCTACACAGCTTTCCATGGTTTACCCCAGACGCTTCACATGCCTTGATTCAATCCACTGACAGCACGTCAACCCCGGTATACCACATCGCTCCAATTCACTCTATTCCTTGCCCTCCTTTCACCCTCCTGCACGTTCAGGCCCCGATCACACAAAATCTTTTTCACTCCATCTTTCCACCTCCAATTTGGTCTCCCTCTTCTCCTCGTTCCCTCCACCTCCGACACATATATCCTCTTGGTCAATCTTTCCTCACTCATTCTCTCCATGTGACCAAACCATTTCAAAACACCCTCTTCTGCTCTCTCAACCACGCTCTTTTTATTTCCACACATCTCTCTTACCCTTACGTTACTTACTCGATCAAACCACCTCACACCACACATTGTCCTCAAACATCTCATTTCCAGCACATCCATCCTCCTGCGCACAACTCTATCCATAGCCCACGCCTCGCAACCATACAACATTGTTGGAACCACTATTCCTTCAAACATACCCATTTTTGCTTTCCGAGATAATGTTCTCGACTTCCACACATTCTTCAAGGCTCCCAGAATTTTCGCCCCCTCCCCCACCCTATGATCCACTTCCGCTTCCATGTTTCCATCCGCTGCCAGATCCACTCCCAGATATCTAAAACACTTCACTTCCTCCAGTTTTTCTCCATTCAAACTCACCTCCCAATTGACTTGACCCTCAACCCTACTGTACCTAATAACCTTGCTCTTATTCACATTTACTCTTAACTTTCTTCTTTCACACACTTTACCAAACTCAGTCACCAGCTTCTGCAGTTTCTCACATGAATCAGCCACCAGCGCTGTATCATCAGCGAACAACAACTGACTCACTTCCCAAGCTCTCTCATCCCCAACAGACTTCATCCTTGCCCCTCTTTCCAAAACTCTTGCATTCACCTCCCTAACAACCCCATCCATAAACAAATTAAACAACCATGGAGACATCACACACCCCTGCCGCAAACCTACATTCACTGAGAACCAATCACTTTCCTCTCTTCCTACACGTACACATGCCTTACATCCTCGATAAAAACTTTTCACTGCTTCTAACAACTTGCCTCCCACACCATATATTCTTAATACCTTCCACAGAGCATCTCTATCAACTCTATCATATGCCTTCTCCAGATCCATAAATGCTACATACAAATCCATTTGCTTTTCTAAGTATTTCTCACATACATTCTTCAAAGCAAACACCTGATCCACACATCCTCTACCACTTCTGAAACCACACTGCTCTTCCCCAATCTGATGCTCTGTACATGCCTTCACCCTCTCAATCAATACCCTCCCATACAATTTGCCAGGAATACTCAACAAACTTATACCTCTGTAATTTGAGCACTCACTATATATATATATATATATATATATATATATATATATATATATATATATATATATATATATATATATATATATATATATTGTTACGAACACGTGTGTGTGCCCACATGTTGTTGTTGCTATTTCTTATCAGGGCGAGGAGTGATGCCTGAGAATGACTCGGAGCTTCTGTTCACACCAAGCATTAAGCTTAATAATTTAATTTTGGAAACCAGATGGTCATTTGCCCTTGAGCACTCCGACCCTTCTCCGAGGCGGGGGGATTAAGTTGTCAATCAGCTGAGGAATATTTCACCACCGTACTGGACATGTCATCGCTGTAGGCTTAAACAAGAGGGAGGGTGATCTACGCAGTTGGTGCTACAAATCCTCCAACCAATCAGAATTGCTCTTAGTCCCATAGCCAATCAAGGGTAGCGTTATAGCTAGCAGGGCGAACGCTTGTCTTTACTGTAATATATACCCATGACACCCGCTGAGTTTCCTCTCTCTCTCTCTAGCCCAGCGAGGTAAATGGTCCACCCCTGCCATAAGCCTCTAAGCCCTGCTGTGCTGTAAGCCTGTAAGTCCGTTACCCGAGTACTGTGCTATAAGCCGTTACTGTGTTATAAGCCCGTTACCCGAGTGCTGTGCTATAAGCCTGTAAGCCCGTTATAATCATCAGTGTAATGTTATCGAAGAACTGCCATAAAGGAAAGAGATCTCCTGGCTCGAAATCTTATCTGGAATGTTAACTCATGTACAAATGTTAACTCATGTTCAATGTTAACTCATGTTCAATGTTAACTCATGTTTAATGTTGACTCATGTTTAGTATTAAAGTAAATGATTGATGCTCGATTTATGTGCCTATCTTTGTACACTTGAATTCTTTCATTATAAGTAGATTTAATGTAATGCTGGTCTTTAATTCAATCATATAACTTTATCATTGTGTTATCCTGAGTTGTGCAACTTGACAAATCTAACGTCCTTGCAAGACAAAGATCAGCAGTATTTGTAACACGTATGTTACTGGAGACCTTGCCCGAATAAGTATTGGTAAGGTTATTTAATGTATGTATGACTCATGGTGAGGTGCCTGAGGATTGGCGGAATGCGTGCATAGTGCCATTGTACAAAGGCAAAGGGGATAAGAGTGAGTGCTCAAATTACAGAGGTATAAGTTTGTTGAGTATTCCTGGTAAATTATATGGGAGGGTACTGATTGAGAGGGTTAAGGCATGTACAGAGCATCAGATTGGGGAAGAGCAGTGTGGTTTCAGAAGTGGTAGAGGATGTGTGGATCAGGTGTTTGCTTTGAAGAATGTATGTGAGAAATACTTAGAAAAGCAAATGGATTTGTATGTAGCATTTATGGATCTGGAGAAGGCATATGATAGAGTTGATAGAGATGCTCTGTGGAAGGTATTAAGAATATATGGTGTGGGAGGCAAGTTGTTAGAAGCAGTGAAAAGTTTTTATCGAGGATGTAAGGCATGTGTACGTGTAGGAAGAGAGGAAAGTGATTGGTTCTCAGTGAATGTAGGTTTGCGGCAGGGGTGCGTGATGTCTCCATGGTTGTTTAATTTGTTTATGGATGGGGTTGTTAGGGAGGTAAATGCAAGAGTTTTGGAAAGAGGGGCAAGTATGAAGTCTGTTGGGGATGAGAGAGCTTGGGAAGTGAGTCAGTTGTTGTTCGCTGATGATACAGCGCTGGTGGCGGATTCATGTGAGAAACTGCAGAAGCTGGTGACGGAGTTTGGTAAAGTGTGTGGAAGAAGAAAGTTAAGAGTAAATGTGAATAAGAGCAAGGTTATTAGGTACAGTAGGGTTGAGGGTCAAGTCAATTGGGAGGTGAGTTTGAATGGAGAAAAACTGGAGGAAGTGAAGTGTTTTAGATATCTGGGAGTGGATCTGGCAGCGGATGGAACCATGGAAGCGGAAGTGGATCATAGGGTGGGGGAGGGGGCGAAAATTCTGGGAGCCTTGAAGAATGTGTGGAAGTCGAGAACATTATCCCGGAAAGCAAAAATGGGTATGTTTGAAGGAATAGTGGTTCCAACAATGTTGTATGGTTGCGAGGCGTGGGCTATGGATAGAGTTGTGCGCAGGAGGATGGATGTGCTGGAAATGAGATGTTTGAGGACAATGTGTGGTGTGAGGTGGTTTGATCGAGTAAGTAACGTAAGGGTAAGAGAGATGTGTGGAAATAAAAAGAGCGTGGTTGAGAGAGCAGAAGAGGGTGTTTTGAAATGGTTTGGGCACATGGAGAGAATGAGTGAGGAAAGATTGACCAAGAGGATATATGTGTCGGAGGTGGAGGGAACGAGGAGAAGAGGGAGACCAAATTGGAGGTGGAAAGATGGAGTGAAAAGGATTTTGTGTGATCGGGGCCTGAACATGCAGGAGGGTGAAAGGAGGGCAAGAAATAGAGCGAATTGGAGTGATGTGGTATACAGGGGTTGACGTGCTGTCAGTGGATTGAATCAAGGCATGTGAAGCGTCCGGGGTAAACCATGGAAAGCTGTGTAGGTATGTATATTTGCGTGTGTGGACGTGTGTATGTACATGTGTATGGGGGGGGGGGGTTGGGCCATTTCTTTCGTCTGTTTCCTTGCGCTACCTCGCAAACGCGGGAGACAGCGACAAAGTATAAAAAAAAAAAAAAAAAAAAAAAAAAAAAAAAAAAAATATATATATATATATATATATATATATATATATCATGTTTACCAAATGGCGTCCTAGCTTCGTCTCTTCGATGTATATCAACTGACTTATATTTCTCTCTTGTGTCTCCCCTGATGATATGATTATTACACGAAAATGCACTTGGGAACTTATCGTGTTTCATTTTCCCCGTGGACTCATAGGAATATCTTGATCACGCGCAAAACTGTGATCCTTTCCAAAATATATATATATATATATATACATATATATATATATATATATATATATATATATATATATATATATATATATATATATACATATATACATATATATATATATATATATATATACATATAAAGATGCTTGTGTCATGAGAAGAGTGGGAGGTGGGTTGATTAGAAAGGGTAGTGAGTGGTGGGATGAAGAAGTTAGATTATCAGTGAAAGAGAAGAGAGAGGCATTTCAACGATTTTTGCAGGGAAAAAATGCAATTGAGTGGGAGATGTATAAAAGAAAGAGACAGGAGGTCAAGAGAAAGGTGCAAGAGGTGAAAGAGAGGGCAAATGAGAGTTGGGGTGAGAGAGTATCATTAAATTTTAGGGAGAATAAAAAGATGTTCTGGAAGGAGGTAAATAAAGTGCGTAAGACAAGGGAGCAAATGGGAACTTCAGTGAAGGGCGCAAATGGGGAGGTGATAACAAGTAGTGGTGATGTGAGAAAGAGATGGAGTGAGTATTTTGAAGGTTTGTTGAATGTGTTTGATGATAGAGTGGCAGATATAGGATGTTTTGGTCGAGGTGGTGTGCAAAGTGAGAGGGTTAGGGAAAATGATTTGGTAAACAGAGAAGAGGTAGTAAAAGCTTTGCGGAAGATGAAAGCCGGCAAGGCAGCAGGTATGGATGGTATTGCAGTGGAATTTATTAAAAAAGGGGGTGACTGTATTACTGACTGGTTGGTAAGGTTATTTAATGTATGTATGACTCATGGTGAGGTGCCTGAGGATTGGCGGAATGCGTGCATAGTGCCATTGTACAAAGGGAAAGGGGATAAGAGTGAGTGCTCAAATTTCAGAGGTATAAGTTTGTTGAGTATTCCTGGTAAATTATATGGGAGGGTATTGATTGAGAGGGTGAAGGCATGTACAGAGCATCAGACTGGGGAAGAGCAGTGTGGCTTCAGAAGTGGTAGAGGATGTGTGGATCAGGTGTTTGCTTTGAAGAATGTAGGTGAGAAATACTTAGAAAAGCAAATGGATTTGTATGTAGCATTTATGGATCTCGAAAAGGCATATGATAGAGTTGATAGAGATGCTCTGTGGAAGGTATTAAGAATATATGGTGTGGGAGGAAAGTTGTTAGAAGCAGTGAAAAGTTTTTATCGAGAATGTAAGGCATGTGTACGTGTAGGAAGAGAGGAAAGTGATTGGTTCTCAGTGAATGTAGGGTTGCGGCAGGGGTGTGTGATGTCTCCATGGTTGTTTAATTGGTTTATGGATGGGGTTGTTAGGGAGGTGAATGTAAGAGTTTTGGAAAGAGGGGCAAGTATGAAGTCTCTTGTGGATGAGAGAGCTTGGGAAGTGAGTCAGTTGTTGTTCGCTGGTGATACAGCGCTGGTGGCTGATTCCTGTGAGAAACTGCAGAAGCTGGTGACTGAGTTTGGTAAAGTGTGTGAAAGAAGAAAGTTAAGAGTAAATGTGAATAAGGGCAAGGTTATTAGGTACAGTAGGGTTGAGGGTCAAGTCAATTGGGAGGTAAGTTTGAATGGAGAAAAACTGGAGGAAGTAAAGTGTTTTAGATATCTGGGAGTGGATCTGGCAGCGGATGGAACCATGGAAGCGGAAGTGGATCATAGGGTGGGGGAGGGGGCGAAAATCCTGGGAGCCTTGAAGAATGTGTGGAAGTCGAGAAAATTATCTCGGAAAGCAAAAATGGGTATGTTTGAAGGAATAGTGGTTCCAACAATGTTGTATGGTTGCGAGGCGTGGGCTATGGATAGAGTTGTGCGCAGGAGGGTGGATGTGCTGGAAATGAGATGTTTGAGGACAATGTGTGGTGTGAAATGGTTTGATCGAGTAAGTAACGTAAGGGTAAGAGAGATGTGTGGAAATAAAAAGAGCGTGGTTGAGAGAGCAGAAGAGGGTGTTTTGAAATGGTTTGGGCACATGGAGAGAATGAGTGAGGAGAGATTGACCAGGAGGATATATGTGTCGGAGGTGGAGGGAACGAGGAGAAGTGGGAGACCAAATTGGAGGTGGAAAGATGGAGTGAAAAAGATTTTGTGTGATCGGGGCCTGAACATGCAGGAGGGTGAAAGGAGGGCAAGGAATAGAGTGAATTGGATCGATGTGGTATACCGGGGTTGACGTGCTGTCAGTGGATTGAATCAGGGCATGTGAAGCGTCTGGGGTAAACCATGGAAAGCTGTGTAGGTATGTATATTTGCGTGTGTGGACGTGTATGTATATACATTTGTTTGGGGATGGGTTGGGCCATTTCTTTCGTCTGTTTCCTTGCGCTACCTCGCAAACGCGGGAGACAGCGACAAAGCAAAAAAAAAAAAAAAAAAAAAAATTATATATATATATATATATATATATATATATATATATATATATATATATATATATATATATATTCATTTGCTTTGTCGCTGTCTCCCGCGTTAGCGAGGTAGCGCAAGGAAATAGACGAAAGAAATGGCCCAACCCACCCACATACACATGTATATACATACACGTCCACACACGCAAATATACATACCTATACATCTCAACGTATACATATATATATCTATACACACACAGACATTTACATATATACACATATACATAATTCATACTGTCTGCCTTTATTCATTCCCATCGCCACCCCGCCACACATGAAATAACAACCCCCTTCACCTTCATGTGCGCGAGGTAGCGCTGGGAAAAGACAACACAGGCCCTATTCGTTCACACTCAGTCTCCAGCTGTAATGTAATAATGCACCGAAACCACATCCCTTTCCACATCCAGGCCCCACACAACTTTCCATGGTTTACCCCAGACGCTTCACATGCCCTGGTTCAATCCATTGACAGCACGTCGACCCCGGTATACCACATCGTTCCAATTCACTCTATTCCTTGCACGCCTTTTACCCTCCTGCATGTTCAGGCCCCGATCACTCAAAATCTTTTTCACTCCATCTTTCCATCTCCAATTTGGTCTCCCACTTCTCCTCGTTCCCTCCACTTCTGACACATATATCCTCCTGGTCAATCTCTCCTCACTCATTCTCTCCATGTGACCAAACCATTTCAAAACACCATCTTCTGCTCTCTCAACCACACTCTTTTTATTACCACACTCTTACCCTATTATTACTTACTCGATCAAACCATCTCACACCACATATTGTCCTCAAACATTTCATTTCCATCACATCCACCCTCCTCCGCACAACTCTATCCATAGCCCACGCCTCGCAACCATATAACATTGTTGGAACCACTATTCCTTCAAACATACCCATTTTTGCTTTCCGAGATAATGTTCTCGACTTCCACACATTCTTTAACGCTCCCAGAACTTTCTCCCCCTCCCCCACCCTATGGTTAACTTCCGCTTCCATGGTTCCATCCGATGCCAAATCCACTCCCAGATATCTAAAACACTTCACTTCCTCCAGTTTTTCTCCATTCAAATTTACCTCCCAATTGACTTGTCACTCAACCCTACTGTACCTAATAACCTTGCTCTTATTCACATTTACTCTCAGCTTTCTTCTTTCACACACTTTACCAAACTCAGTCACCAGCTTCTGCAGTTTCTCACATGAATCAGCCACCAGCGCTGTATCACCAGCGAACAACAACTGACTCACTTCCCAAGCTCTCTCATCCACAACAGACTTCATACTTGCCCCTCTTTCCAAAACTCTTACATTCACCTCCCTAACAACCCCATCCATAAACAAATTAAACAACCATGGAGACATCACACACCCCTCCCTTAAACTTACATTCATTGAGAACCAATCACTTTCCTCTCTTCCTACACGTACACATGCCCTACATCCTCGATAAAAACTTTTCACTGCTACTAGCAACTTGCCTCCCACACCATATATTCTTAATACCTTCCACAGAGCATCGCTATCAACTCTATCATATGCCTTCTCCAGATCCATAAATGCTACATACAAATCCATTTGCTTTTCTAAGTATTTCTCACATACATTCTTCAAAGCAAACACCTGATCCACACATCCTCTACCACTTCTGAAACCACACTGCTCTTCCCAAATCTGATGCTATGTACATGCCTTCACCCTCTCAATCAATACCCTCCCATATACTTTCCCAGGAATACTCAAAGCACTTATACCTCTGTAATTTGAGCACTCACTTTTACCCCCTTTGCCTTTGTACAATGGCACTATACAAGCATTCCGCCAATCCTCAGGCACCTCACCATGAGACATACATATATTAAATAACCTTACCAACTAGTCAACAATACAGTCACCCCTTTTTTAATAAATTCTACTGCAATACCATCTAAACCCGCTGCCTTGCCGGCTTTCATCTTCAGCAAAGCTTTTGCTACCTCTTCTCTGTTTACCAAATCATTTTCCCTAACCCTCTCACTTTGCACACCACCTCGACCAAAACACCCTATATCTGCCACTCTAACATCAAACACATTAAACAGACCTTCAAAATACTCACTCCATCTCCTTCTCACGTCACCACTACTTGTTATCATCTCCCCATTAGCCCCCTTCACTGAAGTTCTCATTTGTTCCCTTGTCTTACGCACTTTATTTACCTCCTTTCAAAAAACCTTTGTATTCTCCCTAAAATTTAATGATACTCTCTCACCCCAACTCTCATATATATATATATATATATATATATATATATATATATATATATATATATATGTATATGTATATATATATATATATATATATATATATATATATATATATATATATATATATATATATATATGAGAGTTGGGGTGAGAGAGTATCATTAAATTTTAGGGAGGATAAAAAGGTTTTTTTTATTTTTGTGATTGTCCAAAACATATGTTTTGGACAATCACATGTTTACCAAATGGCGTCCTCGCTTCGTCTCTTCGATGTATATCAACTGATTGTTATATTTCTCTCTTGTGTCTCCCCTGATGATGTGATTATTACACGAAAGTGCACTTGGGAACTTTTCGTGTTTCATTTTCACCGTGGACTCATAGGAATATATATATATATATATATATATATATATATATATATATATATATATATATATATATATATGCCTTCTCAGTTACATAAAAATGGTTCCAGTATAAGAAAGGAAACAATTGGTACAAGCTGTCATCGAGATGGTTAATAACACGATCAATTAGCGTGTCTTTCATGATGGTGGCGGTGATGGTGATGATTAACGATGGTAATTTACCTCAGGAGTCATTAAGTTGCCAGGGGTCATTAATGATCTCCACTCGAGCAGCCGAACCTCAAAAAAAAAAAAAGGCAAGATCTCTCTCTCTCTCTGACGAGGAAAATACTGAAAATCATCTTGATTTTCAAGTCCCTCACTTTCGAGGCAAATGATTATGGCCATCACTCACCACCACTTTGACAACTACGTCATACCAATTACAAAAAAAAAAAAAATAACGAATAAATGAGGAATAAATAGGGAAGTGAGAATGATCTAACCCATCTTCAGCCAAGGACGAAGCAGATGCATCGCAAGGTGATTATTCGCCAGTTATGCCCAAGTCGGTAACCATGCTGTGCGGTCTGGTATTGTCCACGCCGGGTAAGGCGAAGTGAAGTGAACTCAAGTGAATCCAGGGTTAATGAACACGACGCTTCATAGAACACTCCCGTGCGCTGCCAGGCCCCAAGCATCTGACCCTCTGTGGCGTCCTACGTCTCACAGACAAACGACCACTTTCTTCATGTCCCTCGAGGTTCCTCAAAACTTAAGGGTAAGATCAAAACCCAGGCTAGCATACCCAAAGGTCGTACAGTCGTGCTCAAGAGCCATACCGTCGTGCTGCAAGGCTGCACCGTCGTGCTCAATTGCTGTACCGCCGCGCTGCAAGGGTGCACCGTCGTGCTCAAGGGCCATATAGTCGTGCTGCAAGGCTGCACCGTCGTGCTCAAGGGCTGCACCGTCGTGTTCAAGGGCTGCACCATCGTGTTCAAGGGCTGCACCATCGTGTTCAAGGGCCATACCGTCGTGTTGCAAGGCTGCACCGTCGTGCTAAAGGGCCATAATGTCGTGCTGCAAGGCTGCACCGACGTGCTCAAGGGCCATATCGTCGTGTTGCAAGGCTCCACCGTCGTGCTAAAGGGCCACACCGTCGTGCTGCAAGGCTGCACCGTCGTGTTCAAGGGCCATACCGTCGTGCTGCAAGGCTGCACCGTCGTGTTCAAGGGCCATACCTTCGTGCTCAAGAGGCTGTTAACCATGTCTCTTTAACTGAAGCAACACTATCGTCTCCTCATTTACTGTGCTGTACAGTAATATGACGAAGGATCGATGCACGTCAGCCCCATGATGGATTCTCTTCTTCAAGCTACGAAAGGCTACGGTGAAAGTAACCAAAGAGAAGAACAGATCATTACATCTTTTAACTATTCTTTAATCCTACGTTCAGATGTAAGTGCTTAAGGAGTATCATTATTACCCAAGCAGTAACACTGCTGGAGTCTAATAGATTTGCAATAGTATCTATTCATGTCCCATTGGTGACGCAAATGAGCTTCGAAAAAAAAAATAAAGAAGATGAAAATAATGGCGCATCTTCTGCTCTGTGAGAAGTGTCAAATACCACATATATATATATATATATATATATATATATATATATATATATATATATATATATATATATATATATGCTTCTGTGTAGATCACGTACTGTCCAGATAACATGGCCTAAGACTGTGTTCAACTGGAAGACTTTAACCTTGAAGCAAATCTTCGATTCTTATGGAAATCTAAAATACATATATAAACAAAGATGGACATGAGTAATTGGAATGTGTGGTGCCATTATCATTCTTGTTAAAAGTATTCTGTGAAGATAAGAAACGATAAGCGACTTGCTTCTGGGTAAATACTGGAGTTAGAAAAAAAAAGAAAAAAGGATTTGGCGGTTTGGCCAAACTGGAGATGTTAACCTTGTGAATTGTGAAGTTTGTGGTCAAAGATTTGGACACAAACTAGAACACTATGTTTTAGAACGAGAAAAAATTAGTCTTTTAGTGATAGATCTAAACAAAACCCTGCAAGAAATGTCACAACACCTTATTGTTAATAACAAGATATCTGAAATTTTAAGTTTGTATCCACTTTTTTGCATCTAGTCGGTAAAACTTACCATATGAAACTATGTAATGTATGTCCTGACATACGAATTGTAACATTCTATGCAATATCAACCCACTGGGGTCTGAGTAAGCATATGACACTATGTAATGTATGTAATGACATACGAATTGTAACATTTTATGTAATATCAACCCACTGGGGTCTGAGTAAGACCCTTTATGACCACTGTCATCCTTTTGCACTACCATTGCTCTCACAGGATGAGCATCGGGTGCACAATAAACTTGCCGGGGTTACCAGCACAAATCAATTAATGATGTGGAGGTCGACTCAGTAACTGGCATGGCCAGGCTGGGCAGCGCGACGCCCAGGTGGACAAGTACCGTCCGCTTGATGGCAGAGCCTATCTATTTTTTTTTTTCTCTCTCTTTTTGTCAGGATGGAGAGACTGGTCGTGCTCAAGGGGGCGCGGGAAGCGACACAAAAGTGCCCGGCAGAGAGAGAGAGAGAGAGAGAGAGAGAGAGAGAGAGAGAGAGAGAGAGAGAGAGAGAGAGAGAGAGAGAGAATGAGAGAGAGACTGGGTGTTTGGTCTGTGAAGAGAAAATAGAAAATGGAGCCAAATGCAGGACCCTTCCATACAGGACCTTTGCCACCACGCCCGACCAACCCACCACACATTCCTTCCCTTCATTTCTTTCTTCCGTTCGTCAGGAAAAGTGAATCCTAAGCGCCTATGATTAACTCAACTCACCTCCTTTTCTATCCACACTGAAAATGCCATCAAGATATGAATTCTAACCACCGTGAACCTCGCCCTGGACCACAATTTCCAGTGTAATTTCCCTCGTCAACTCCACTCTCCACCGTCTATCTGCGTTGGAAATGCCATCCATATATATATATATATATATATATATATATATATATATATATATATATATATATATATATATATATATATATATATTCTTTTTTTTTTTTTTTTTTTTGCTTTGTCGCTGTCTCCCGCGTTTGCGAGGTAGCGCAAGGAAACAGACGAAAGAAATGGCCCAACCTACCCCCATACACATGAATATACATACGTCCACACACGCAAAATATACATACCTACACAGCTTTCCATGGTTTACCCCAGACGCTTCACATGCCCCGATTCAATCCACTGACAGCACGTCAACCCCGGTATACCACATCGCTCCACTTCACTCTATTCCTTGCCCTCCTTTCACCCTCCTGCATGTTCAGGCCCCGATCACACAAAATCTTTTTCACTCCATCTTTCCACCTCCAATTTGGTCTCCCTCTTCTCCTCGTTCCCTCCACCTCCGACACATATATCTTCTTGGTCAATCTTTCCTCACTCATTCTTTCCATGTGCCCAAACCATTTCAAAACACCCTCTTCTGCTCTCTCAACCACGCTCTTTTTATTTCCACACATCTCTCTTACCCTTACGTTACTTACTCGGTCAAACCACCTCACACCACACATTGTCCTCAAACATCTCATCTCTAGCACATCCATCCTCCTGCGCACAACTCTATCCATAGCCCACGCCTCGCAACCATACAACATTGTTGGAACCACTATTCCTTTAAACATACTCATTTTTGCTTTCCGAGATAATGTTCTCGACTTCCACACATTCTTCAAGGCTCCCAGAATTTTCGCCCCCTCCCCCACCCTATGATCCACTTCCGCTTCCATGGTTCCATCCGCTGCCAGATCCACTCCCAGATATCTAAAACACTTCACTTCCTCCAGTTTTTCTCCATTCAAACTCACCTCCCAATTGACTTGACCCTCAACCCTACTGTACCTAATAACCTTGCTCTTATTCACATTTACTCTTAACTTTCTTCTTTCACACACTTTACCAAACTCAGTCACCAGCTTCTGCATTTTCTCACATGAATCAGCCACCAGCGCTGTATCATCAGCGAACAACAACTGACTCACTTCCCAAGCTCTCTCATCCCCAACAGACTTCATACTTGCCCCTCTTTCCAAAACTCTTGCATTCACCTCCCTAACAACCCCATCCATAAACAAATTAAACAACCATGGAGACATCACACACCCCTGCCGCAAACCTACATTCACTGAGAACCAATCACTTTCCTCTCTTCCTACACGTACACATGCCTTACATCCTCGATAAAAACTTTTCACTGCTTCTAACAACTTGCCTCCCACTCCATATATTCTTAATATATATATATATATATATATATATATATATATATATATATATATATATATATATATATATATATATATTATATTATTATTATTGTTATTTTGCTTTGTCGCTGTCTCCCGCGTTTGCGAGGTAGCGCAAGGAAACATACGAGAGAAATGGCCCAACCCACCCCCATACACAATGTATATACATACACGTCCACACACGCAAATATACATACCTATACATCTCAATGTACACATATATATACACACACAGACACATACATATATACCCATGCACACAATTCACACTGTCTGCCTTTATTCATTCCCATCGCCACCTCGCCACACATGGAATACCTTCCCCCTCCCCCCTCATATGTGCGAGGTAGCACTAGGAAAAGACAACAAAGGCCCCATTCGTTCACACTCAGTCTCTAGCTGTCATGCAATAATGCCCGAAACCACAGCTCCCTTTCCACATCCAGGCCCAACACAACTTTCCATGGTTTACCCCAGACGCTTCACATGCCCAGATTCAATCCATTGACAGCATGTCAACCTCGGTATACCACATCGATCCAATTCACTCTATTCCTTGCCCTCCTTTCATATACATATATATATATATATATATATATATATATATATATATATATATATATATATATATATTCTAAACCTTCGAATCATAGCTAGACTCTAATCATTCAGACCAAATTTAACAGTGTAACTATGTCGTCTTCACTGCCACCACTTTCCACATCTTAGTATTCACTGTAAACCTGAAGGTGTGAACGTGAAATAATTGTAAAACAGCATCAAAAATCGTTTTCTGAAAGACGCTAGAAAAAAATACTTAAAATAGCATTAAAAATCGTTTTCTGAAAGACGTAAAAAAAAAAAGAAGGTTTAAAATAGCATCAAAAATCGTTTTCTAAAAGACGTAAATTCTTTTTCTATCAAAACATCAAAAAATCGTTTTCAAATCATTTTCCGTAAAGTTTTCCTTGTAGATACTTTAACACTATTGGCTTTTCAACCAGAGAGGGGACTCACTGCTGTCTTGGCATCATGGGGTAACTTATCCAAACATTTATGTTCTTATCCTGAACCTCAATTTCTACAACTATAAAGAGACAGAGGGATCCGTCGTCTGTTCCTTAAGCTACTCCGTTGAAGTGAGAAAGACGATGACAACATTGAGAAAAAGACAGGCAGGTATGATACACTAATAATCGGATGTTAATGATCATTCACACAATGAAAATGAATGATTACCGTATTGATAATTATCACCACCAATGAAAGAAAATGACTGGCAGGCATGAGACAGTAATAATCTGATGTTAATGATTATTCGCACAATAAAACTGATAATTACTGTATCTATAATTATGATCACCAATGAAAAAAAATGACTGGCAGGCATGATACAGTAATAATCTGATGTTAACGATTATTCTCATTTTTTTTTTTTTTTTTTGCTTTGTCGCTGTCTCCCGCGTTTGCAAGGTAGCGCAAGGAAACGGACGAAAGAAATGGCCCAACCCACCCCCATACACATGTATTTACATACGTCCACACACGCAAATATACATACCTACACAGCTTTCCATGGTTTACCCCAGACGCTTCACATGCCCCGATTCAATCCACTGACAGCACGTCAACCCCGGTATACCACATCGGTCCAATTCACTCTATTCCTTGCCCTCCTTTCACCCTCCTGCATGTTCAGGCCCCGATCACACAAAATCTTTTTCACTCCATCTTTCCACCTCCAATTTGGTCTCCCTCTTCTCCTCGTTCCCTCCACCTCCGACACATATATCCTCTTGGTCAATCTTTCCTCACTCATTCTCTCCATGTGCCCAAACCATTTCAAAACACCCTCTTCTGCTCTCTCAACCACGCTCTTTTTATTTCCACACATCTCTCTTACCCTTACGTTACTTACTCGATCAAACCACCTCACACCACACATTGTCCTCAAACATCTCATTTCCAGCACATCCATCCTCCTGCGCACAACTCTATCCATAGCCCACGCCTCGCAACCATATAAATGATAATTACCGTATTGATAATTCTCATCACCAATCAAAACAATGATCATTATTATCATTATCACCATCATTGCCACTATTATCATCAATGTCATCAACATTACCAGCAGTCATTATCATTATTATAATCATTATTTATTGATCAATAAATGAGCAATATATAAAAACGTTCTAGTTGAGACATATTGCTAATAATATGCTGACTCTTAAATATCAATTTATCGATAACAAGTTCGTTTAATTACTGCAGATATAATTAAAGTCTGGATAACTGGAATCCCATGCGTTAATTACTCGCCAGTAAAGTTGCATTTACAGTGAAAACGACAGGCAAAACCGCCCTAAAAGTTGTCGATGTCTCGCTTTCTGCATCCCTGCGTTGGGTTGGATTCCACGTACGTCGATCACAATCAGTTGTGAGGGGAATTCGAATATGTTGATCACATGAGCATCGAGACGCATCCAATACATTCATTTCATAAATGCTGGAAACTGAACATGAAGTCACGCCTGGTAATGCAATACTGTTACTGCTGCGGGTCTATATATATATATATATATATATATATATATATACTATACTTTGTCGCTGTCTCCCGCCTTAGCGAGGTAGCGCAAGGAAACAAACGAAAGAATGGCCCACCCACCCACATACACATATATATACATACACATCCACACACGCACATATACATACCTATACATCTCAACGTATACATATATATACATACACACAGACATATACATATATACACATGTACACAATTCATACTACTGCCCTCATTCATTCCCGTCGCCACCTCGCCACACATGAAATAACAACCCCTTCCCCCTGCATGAGCGCGGGGCAGCGTTAGGGAAAGACAACAAAGGCCACATTCGTTCACACTCAGTCTCTGGCTGTCATGTAATAATGCACCGAAACCACAGCTCCCTTTCCACATCCAGGCCCCACAAAACTTTCCATGGTTTACCCCAGACGCTTCACATGCCCTGGTTCAATCCACTGACAGCACGTCGACCCCGGTATACTACATCGTTCCCATTCACGCTATTCCTTGCACGCCCTTCATCCTCCTGCATATTCAGGCCCCGATCACTCAAAATCTTTTTCACTCCATCCTTCCACCTCCAATTTGGTCTCCCACTTCTCGTTCCCTCCACCTCTGACACACACACACACACACACACACACACACACACATATATATATATATATATATATATATATATATATATATATATATATATATATATAGATAGTGCATATGAACGCGCGCTTGAGAGAGAGAGAGAGAGAGAGAGAGAGAGAGAGAGAGAGAGAGAGAGAGAGAGAGAGAGAGAGAGAGAGAGAGAGAGACGATACGACCATTTGTATATGATGGCTCTGCCTTTGACCTGACCTAAGCTTAAGGCTTTAGGCCACAGGTCACTCCAGCATATCATATGGTCTCACACTCGTGCTCCAGCATACAGCCACACACCGGCTCTGCATCTATCCGGGCCTGTGTTTCTCTAATCCTCCAAATCCCATACCAGAGACACCACTCAGAAGGTGGTTCGAAGCCTCGACCAAGATGAACGAAACCTACTCATGTCATGTGTCCACCAGATCGGTCATGTTACGAAGGCAAATGTGGCAGTTACAAACCTTAACTGAGGCAGTAAACCATGACTGGATCACCTCTTAGCTGATCACACTCCCTCGGTCGCTGTGTGGTGTAACCTCGTGTTTAATACACCCAGGGTACCTGTATAACACAGACACATTCACGCAACACATAAAAAACACACTAAATACACAACTGCATTCTTAATCACGCCCACAAACACTCGGCCAGACACATAGACTTGACATGTCGGCCAGACATGTATATACTTCGTCTCACACGCGAAGCAAATAAACACACGTTTCAATGCATCATGGGCCATAGTGGTGTAGCCCTAAGGAAACAGATAGATATAATACCTAGTCTCATGGAGATACACAGTCATGGAGACAAAACCTCTCAAGCTATGTGAATGAAAATAAAATATTCATCAAATGAACAGGTCACTGAGCGCACTTGAAATATGTAAACAAGAAACTTGAGTTGCGATAAACTACTTGGTAATAGTGATCCTGCAGCGTTTGAAACAAGACTACCTGGTTAGTGAGGATCAGAAAAGAAACTAGACTGAGAGAGGAGATGAAAAAGGTGTCCAATGCACAACAGTAAGGGCTGTGCTCTGACGACGATATGGGCGGAGGAGCAGCCAGCCAGCATCTATGAAGGTTTGAGACAGCGAGTGACGACTCTCAACAGAATAAGGAAAATAAATGGCAAAGAAAACGGGAAGAAAAAGGTAAAGTGGACACGATTCCATTACATATCCTAAGTAAAGTGTCCATCAAACTACAGGTCATCAAGCGGAGGAAAAAGATGTTAAAGTCGACAGGAAAATATGTGATGAACTGAATGATAAGTTCAAAAGCATATTTACAGTCGACACTCCAAAACCTGTGAGATGGGATAAGGAAAACGACCAGGCAAAGACATTACGTAAGGTGGTGCAGGATCTTCACCCATACAACACACATAGCCCTGACGAGGTGTATCTATATGCGCTCCGGGATGAAGGAGAAACACTTGACAGGTCTCTGGAAATTCTTCAGAGAAAACTCTAGAATGGGCTGTTGTGTTAAGGGAGTGGGGGAGACAGCCAATGTCATTACTTTTATAGTGAGAGAAGAGATTAAGATATTCCACTGAAACTACAGATCACTATTTACGTCAACTGTTGTGTGTAAAATGCTGGGAAAATATAATCAGAAAGCAAACAGAAAACGACTTGTAAAGGAGGAACTGCCTGAGTGAGTGGTAACATGGGTTAAAGAGATGATGCGTAGCAAATATCTCAGACTTCTGTGATAAATCTTCAGTCCTTAACAATGTTAAATTAAGCTCCAAATTACAAAGAATGTTCATACGTATTTCTCTTTAAGCCGCCTGCTTGCTTTTCCACTCTCATCACTCTCATTCCCAGGTTTCTGATCTCTTCCAGTATCACAAATAGCCTGGAAAGGACCCAGTGATCTTCAGCTATTTGTATCCTTTTGTAAGTACGTCGCTGGAAACTACGCACACCGCCAGATGTTGGATGTGACCCAGATGAAGGTGGATGGCGTCGCGCAGCCTGACCATATGATCTGGGGCTCAAATTCGAAGTTAAATGGAACGCTCAACACCACAAAAAACATGTATACGTACAGACAGAGGAACCCACGTAAACAAGCAAGTGTTCGCAAACGTACGGGCGTAAATAACCACGTAAATACGAACGAAGGCAGCCACGTAAATACGTACGTAGGCAGCAACGGAAATACGAACATAGGCAGCCACGTAAATACGAACGAAGGCAGCTATGTAAATATGAACATAGGTAGCCACGTAAATACGAACGAAGGCAGCCACGTAAATGCGAACGTAAGCAGCCACGGAAATACGACTGAAGGCAGCCACGGAAATACGAACCTAGGTAGCCATGTATATACGAACGTAGGCAGCCACGGGAATACGAACGTACGCAGCCATGGAAATACGAACGTAGGCAGCCACGGGAATACGAACGAAGGCAGCCATGGAAATACGAACGTAGGCAGCCACGGGAATACGAACGTAGGCAGCCACGGGAATACGAACGTAGGCAGCCATGGAAATACGAACGTAGGCAGCCACGAGAATACGAACGAAGGCAGCCACGGAAATACGAACGAAGGCAGCCACGGAAATACGAACGTAGGCAGCCATGTAAATACGAACGTAGGCAGCCACGAGAATACGAACAAAGTCAGCCACGTAAATACGAACGTAGATAGCCACGGGAATACGAACGAAGGCAGCCACGGAAATACGAACGAAGGCAGCCACGTAAATACGAACGAAGGCAGCCACGGAAATACGAACGAAGACAGCCACGGAAATACGAACGAAGGCAGCCATGTAAATACGAACGAAGGCAGCCACGGAAATAGAGAAACACGTACATGCACACCCTAAATACTGTGCGTCTTTAGTTACAGCATCAGAATTGTAAACATATTTAACATCAACTACTGAAAACAGCGTCACTTTGAAAATTAAAGTCTAGCCCTAACCACTTTAAACTACGACACATAGCAAATGGACCTTTAGATTACTTATTTTCTCCTTTTCTCTAATGGCTTGGCCTTAGTGAGGACTTATGTGCATAATTGGAGTCTTCATGGGAAAAAAAAATAGAAAAAAAATCGCGTCTGCCAGATATTGGTCGAATCGAATCCTTATCTGATCCAAGAGGCGATGGCCGTGCTGGCGCCTGGACCAACTTGGTAATTAAAGGAAGCAGCGCCACTCACATCGTCCTTGGAATGTCAAGGGTCATCATCCCAGGGTTTCCGGAGGTTCTTGAGACTGGAAGACTGGGAGGCGTTCGATCTAGCCTGGACCTCCAACCCTCTGGATCACAACGTCCTCAAGACTGTGTTACCTACTGGTCTTCAGCCAGCCGCTTGGGAGGCGAGTTGGGCCTACCAGTGAGGACCACGTCTACGCCTTACCCCGTACATGGACACTCCTGGGGAAATCCTGGGGTCAAGTTACGAGCTGTCTCATAGACAGGCCTGAAGTAGAGAGATCACAGTGGCCACTGATGATGGAGACGAGATCAGTGAGTGCTGGTCTCGCCTGCAGGCAGACAGATCATAGTGGCCACTGATAATACAGACGAGATCAGTGAGTGCTGGTCTCGCCTGCAGTAGAGAGATCATAGTGGCCACTGATGATGGAGACGAGATCAGTGAGTGCTGGTCTCGCCTGCAGTAGAGAGATCATAGTGGCCAGTGATGATACAGACGAGATCAGTGAGTGCTGGTCTCGCCTGCAGGTAGAGAGATCATAGTGGCCACTGATGATGGAGACGAGATCAGTGAGTGCTGGTCTCGCCTGCAGGTAGAGAGATCATAGTGGCCACTGATGATGGAGACGAGATCAGTGAGTGCTGGTCTCGCCTGCAGGTAGAGAGATCATAGTGGCCACTGATGATGGAGACGAGATCAGTGAGTGCTGGTCTCGCCTGCAGGTAGAGAGATCATAGTGGCCACTGATGATGGAGACGAGATTAGCGAGTGGTGGTCTCGCCTGCAGTAGAGAGATCATAGTGGCCACTGATGATGGAGACGAGATCAGTGAGTGCTGGTCTCGCCTGCAGTAGAGAGATCATAGTGGCCACTGATGATGGAGACGAGATTAGCGAGTGGTGGTCTCGCCTGCAGTAGAGAGATCATAGTGGCCACTGATAATGCAGACGAGATTAGCGAGTGCTGGTCTCGTGTCATTGACAGCAGTGACGAAGCAATGTGGGAAAGATATACTGATGTTGCCAGTGATGGAAATAAGATCTAGGATGCTGTCGGTGTTTGGAATAAGATCTCGTGAGTGAAACATGATGTACGATGGTGATGGTGATGGGTACAAGACCTACGATGTTGCTAATGATAGAAGCGAGATATAAAATCTTGTAAGTGTTGTAAGATGTTGCCAGTGATGGGGTCAAAATCTAAGATGTAATTGAGATGGGGGAAAAACATCTAAAGAGGTTTTCAGTGATATGGACAAGATTTAAGCTGCAAGTAATGGGGACAAGTTCTGAGACGTTGCCAGTGATGGGGATGGGTTCTAACATGTTGCCAATAATTGGGACAAGACCCCAAGATGTTGCCAGTGATGGGAAAAAGTTTTAAGATGTCCCAAGAGATGGGGGACAAGACTCCAAGATGCTGTCAGCGGTGGAGACAACGTCCAAGAGGTTGCCATGCTCCATGCAGCACAAGTTCCTAATCTTGTAAAGGAGTTTGTATTGTACCCTCGCATAGTGATGACAAGGGAACAGAGAGAGAGAGAGAGAGAGAGAGAGAGAGAGAGAGAGAGAGAGAGAGAGAGAGAGAGAGAGTGTGCTTTATAAGTTAATAGCTTTCTAATAACCTAAGCGTGATTTGGTATCTCTATAACATTTCTGCTGTTAAATGACGATGTTCTAAAACTTCTTGTGTTGTCTGATAACTCTCCACCGCTTTTCCTCCGTTCGTAATAACATTCTCACGGCACCGGAGTTTGCTGACAATGCTGTCATCTGTTTCGCTGTTGGTAGTAAACGCCTCAACAATACTAGTGCGATCCAATAACGCTTCAGCAGCTCTGATGGGAGCCATGAATATTCCAAGAGCTCTGGTGATACCCAACCTCTTCCAGCGTTTTTGGCGTTAGCCAAGAACGTCTCAGTAGGTCGGAAGTTGACCAAGAACGTTTCAGCAAGTCTGGGGTCACTTCAGAGAGTTTCAGTAGCTCCGAGGTTATATGAAATCGTTGTAGTAGTTCTGGGGTTAAGGTACAACATCAATAACAGCTCTGGTGTTAGCCCCAAATAGGTTCCAGCAACTGTGGTCTCAGAAGACGTCCTTCCAGAAGCTGTGGTCTCAGAAGACGTCCTTCCAGAAGCTGTGGTCTCAGAAGACGTCCTTCCAGCAGCTCTGAAGTTAGCTGAGAATGTTCCAGCCGCTCTGGTATTAGTCGAGAACATTCCAGCAGCTATGGGGTCAACCGAGAATATTCCAGTAGCTCTGGCCTTAGTCGAGAACAATCCAGCAGCTCTAAAGCTAGAAGAAAACGTCCCAGCAGCTCTGGGGTTGCCTGAGAACTTTCCACCAGCTGTGTTGTTAGGTAGAACCATCATAAACAAGAAAATCAAGACATCTGTGGTGTTCGGTGTAGGTGCTACAGCTTCATCAGTTCTAGTGCTGGCTAAAAATGTCCCAGTAACTCGCTGGTGTATTTCCAGCAGCCGATAACGTTCCAGTAGCCTGTCGCCGGCTGGAACTGTAGCCAGGAACGTTTATTTACAATCTTAAACGTTCTGAACAACCGTGGTGTCAACCGATAACCAAATCACAGCTATAAAGTCAGCAGATAACTTCTGAACACCTCACGGTGTACCATGTAAATATCTCAAGAACTTTCGTATCAGCCGAAGAAAAACAAAATAAACTGGCCAAAACTACGATGGCATTGTGGAAGGTGGCATCGAACTCCGTGCCCAACGATGGTTACCTACACATTGTACTGAGTCTCCACCTGGAAAGGACACTTACCCTCTGCTAGGAGGCCCACGACACTCATCACCAACTTTGTTGCCTAGCGATTACGGCCGAGATCAACGAGACAAGATAAATATTGACACGGAGGCGAGGGTGAGGGCAGGTGAAGATGAGGCTCAGAGAGACTGTGAAGTCATCAGCTCTTACAGTCCAACAGGCAGGAGTGAGCCTATGATAATTGCTTCTGGGGATCAGTCCCCGCTGTTTACGGATCGATAGCAAAATGAACAATATAAATACGTTGCCCCTGAACAGATGACCTTTGGCGTTACATATTTGGCGGATGCCATTTGCCGCCACTACACGAGATTACATTATTTTCTGTTGTTGTAATTACACGAAGCGACGAGATAATTCTGTGTGGTCGTTCAATAACAGTGAGGCGTTGGACGCAGGTGTATTTGATTACTGTACGGTACATGAGTGGGAATACTGGGTGTCTGGTAGGTTGCTGAGTGGGAATACTGGGTGACTGGTAGGTTTCTGAGTGGGAATACTGGGTGTCTGATAGGTTGTTGAGAGGGAATACTGGGTGACTGGTAGGTTGTTGAGTGGGAATACTTGATGTCTGGTAGGTTGTTGAGTGGGAACACTGGGTGACTGGTAGGTTGCTGAGTGGGAAAACTGGGTGGCTGTGGTAGGTTGTTGAAAGGGAACACTGGGTGACTGGTAGGTTGATGAGTGGGAATACAGGGTGACTGGTAGGCTGTTGAGTGGGAATACTGGGTGTCTGGTAGACTGTTGAGTGGGAATACTGGGTGGCTGTGGGAGGTTGTTGAGTGGGAATACCGGGTGGCTGTGGTAGGTTGCTGAGTGGGAATACTTGATGTCTGGTAGGTTGTTGAGTGGGAATACTGGGTGACTGGTAGGTTGCTGAGTGGGAAAACTGGGTGACTGGTAGGCTGTTGAGTGGGAATACTGGGTGTCTGGTAGACTGTTGAGTGGGAATACTGGGTGGCTGTGGGAGGTTGTTGAGTGGGAATACCGGGTGGCTGTGGTAGGTTGCTGAGTGGGAATACTTGATGTCTGGTAGGTTGTTGAGTGGGAATACTGGGTGACTGGTAGGTTGCTGAGTGGGAAAACTGGGTGACTGGTAGGCTGTTGAGTGGGAATACTAAGTGACTGTTAGATTGTCGAGTGGGAGAATACTGGGTGACTGGTGGGCTGTTGAGTGGGAACACCAGGTGGTACTTACTGCCACAAGACCTCTTTCCAGAAATTCCTCCTGCTCCAAGGCTGCGCTACTTCCAGTAGCATGGAAATGATGGACTCGTGTGGAGCGAGTTCTCAGACGTGACTGCACCCGCAATAACACAACAGGTGCCTAACACTCTTGCAGGCGACGTCCGCGAGGTACGTCAGGAAACCACATATACACAACGGCACTACACACACACACACACACACACACACACACACACAGCAGCTGCTGCACAGCGTCCCTTGCCTAAAAGCGGATGAGCCATCAATATGGAGCCGAATCACAAGCGAGTACGTCCCGTGAATCAAGTGTGAGGACAGATTAAAGCGGATCACTTGTTATGACGATACGTAAACTAGCAACGTGATTATGGAACAACAACCTGATACACACACTAGGACTCCCACCTCACCCAGGAGAATCACTGTGACACACTAATAGTCACGTCGCGATGAGGAGTGCAGGCTTCAGCACGTGGTTGGAAGTGTCGTCACTATTACTCTCCTGGCTTGGAGACTGTACGACTGAATCATAGAGGACGTACTCCTGGGCGGCATACATGCTCCTGTCGTACCACGAAAGAGATCTGATTCGGGACGACCTGACGAACACCACCAAAATCGTAGAATCCAATCATGTCAAAAGGAAGATCGTGTTCATGAAAGCCCTCACGATACACGAGTTTTCACTGGTCCTTGATAGGCAGGTGTACTCGCGCCTTATTGCTCTCAGCCTTTACAGCCAACCAGCTGCAGCTCCAAATCAAGTCTAGTCAGAGCAAGTAGGATGGACATGCCGAGTGTTATGTGGGGAATTCTCTTTTACTCGGCTCATTACTTTACCGTCCGACCCACTCAACCAAAGACTCACCCTTTTATTCACTTTTCCTCCAACTAGCGTAAGACATTCCCTCCCTAAGATCTCGCCAGATGATGAGATAAGGTCCCTGAAATACTGCATTATAATTTTCACGTATTCAAGTGTTGTTAGCGGTTGAATCAAACGAACTTAGGGTAGTTGATTTTAAGTCTCCCAAAAAGGATTAAAAAAATCACGAAAAGTGCAGAACAAGCAACTAAGACACTCATTGATGTTAGCTGTGAACTGATATATATATATATATATATATATATATATATATATATATATATATATATATATATATATATATATATATTTTTTTTTTTTTTTTTTTTGCCGCTGTCTCCTGCGTTTGCGAGGTAGCGCAAGGAAACAGACGAAAGAAATGGGCCAACCCACCCCCATACACATGTATATACATACACGTCCACACACGCAAATATACATACCTACACAGCTTTCCATGGTTTACCCCAGACGCTTCACATGCCCTGATTCAATCCACTGACAGCACGTCAACCCCGGTATACCACATCGATCCAATTCACTCTATTCCTTGCCCTACTTTCACCCTCCTGCATGTTCAGGCCCCGATCACACAAAATCCTTTTCATTCCATCTTTCCAACTCCAATTTGGTCTCCCACTTCTCGTTCCCTCCACCTCCGACACATATATCCTCTTGGTCAATCTTTCCTCACTCATTCTCTCCATGTGCCCAAACCATTTCAAAACACCCTCTTCTGCTCTCTCAACCACGCTCTTTTTATTTCCACACATCTCTCTTACCCTTACGTTACTTACTCGATCAAACCACCTCACACCACACATTGTCCTCAAACATCTCATTTCCAGCACATCCACCCTCCTGCGCATATATATATATATATATATATATATATATATATATATATATATATATATATATATATATATATATATATTTTTTTTTTTTGCCGCTGTCTCCCGCGTTTGCGAGGTAGCGCAAGGAAACAGACGAAAGAAATGGCCAAACCCCCCCCATACACATGTATATACATACGTCCACACACGCAAATATACATACCTACACAGCTTTCCATGGTTTACCCCAGACGCTTCACATGCCTTGATTCAATCCACTGACAGCACGTCAACCCCGGTATACCACATCGCTCCAATTCACTCTATTCCTTGCCCTCCTTTCACCCTCCTGCATGTTCAGGCCACGATCACACAAAATCTTTTTCACTCCATCTTTCCACCTCCAATTTGGTCTCACTCTTCTCCTTGCTCCCTCCACCTCCGACACATATATCCTCTTGGTCAATCTTTCCTCACTCATCCTCTCCATGTGCCCAAACCACTTCAAAACACCCTCTTCTGCTCTCTCAACCACGCTCTTTTTATTTCCACACATCTCTCTTACCCTTACGTTACTCACTCGATCAAACCACCTCACACCACACATTGTCCTCAAACATCTCATTTCCAGCACATCCATCCTCCTGCGCACAACTCTATCCATAGCCCACGCCTCGCAACCATACAACATTGCTGGAACCACTATTCCTTCAAACATACCCATTTTTGCTTTCCGAGATAATGTTCTCGACTTCCACACATTCTTCAAGGCCCCCAGAATTTTCGCCCCCTCCCCCACCCTATGATCCACTTCCGCTTCCATGGTTCCATCCGCTGCCAGATCCACTCCCAGATATCTAAAACACTTCACTTCCTCCAGTTTTTCTCCATTCAAACTCACCTCCCAATTGACTTGACCCTCAACCCTACTGTACCTAATAACCTTGCTCTTATTCACATTTACTCTTAACTTTCTTCTTCCACACACTTTACCAAACTCAGTCACCAGCTTCTGCAGTTTCTCACATGAATCAGCCACCAGCGCTGTATCATCAGCGAACAACAACTGACTCACTTCCCAAGCTCTCTCATCCCCAACAGACTTCATACTTGCCCCTCTTTCCAAAACTCTTGCATTTACCTCCCTAACAACCCCATCCATAAACAAATTAAACAACCATGGAGACATCACACACCCGTGCCGCAAACCTACATTCACTGAGAACCAATCACTTTCCTCTCTTCCTACACGTACACATGCCTTACATCCTCGATAAAAACTTTTCACTGCTTCTAACAACTTGCCTCCCACACCATATATTCTTAATACCTTCCACAGAGCATCTCTATCAACTCTATCATATGCCTTCTCCAGATCCATAAATGCTACATACAAATCCATTTGCTTTTCTAAGTATTTCTCACATACATTCTTCAAAGCAAACACCTGATCCACACATCCTCTACCACTTCTGAAACCGCACTGCTCTTCCCCAATCTGATGCTCTGTACATGCCTTCACCCTCTCAATCAATACCCTCCCATATAATTTACCAGGAATACTCAACAAACTTATACATCTGTAATTTGAGCATTCACTCTTATCCCCTTTGCCTTTGTACAATGGCACTATGCACGCATTCCGCCAATCCTCAGGCACCTCACCATGAGTCATACATACATTAAATAACCTTACCAACCAGTCAACAATACAGTCACCCCCTTTTTTAATAAATTCCACTGCAATACCATCCAAACCTGCTGCCTTGCCGGCTTTCATCTTCCGCAAAGCTTTCACTACCTCTTCTCTGTTTACCAAATCATTTTCCCTAACCCTCTCACTTTGCACACCACCTCGACCAAAACACCCTATATCTGCCACTCTATCATCAAACACATTCAACAAACCTTCAAAATACTCACTCCATCTCCTTCTCACATCACCACTACTTGTTATCACCTTCCCATTTGCGCCCTTCACTGAAGTTCCCATTTGCTCCCTTGTCTTACGCACTTTATTTACCTCCTTCCAGAACATCTTTTTATTCTCCCTAAAATTTAATGATACTCTCTCACCCCAACTCTCATTTGCCCTTTTTTTCACCTCTTGCACCTTTCTCTTGACCTCCTGTCTCTTTCTTTTATACATCTCCCACTCAATTGCATTTTTTCCCCATATATATATATATATATATATATATATATATATATATATATATATATATATATATATATATATATATATATATATATAAGAGGGTTGTTAAGAGGATATATGTGTCAGAGGTGGAGGGAATGAGGAGAAGTGGGAGACCAAATTGGGGGTGGAATGATGGAGTAAAATAGATTTTGAGTAATCGGGGCCTGAACATGCAGGAGGGTGAAAGGCGTGCAAGGAACAGAGTGAAGTGGAACGATGTGGTATGCCGGGGTCGACGTTCTGTCAATGGATTGAACCAGGGCATGTGAAGCGTCTGGGGTAAACCATGGAAAGTTTTGTGGGGCCTGGATGTGGAAATGGAGATGTGGTTTCGGTACATTATACATGACAGCTAGTGACTGAGTGTGAACGAATGTGGCCTTTGTTGTCTTTTCCTAGCGCTACCTCGCGCACAGGCGGGGGGAGGGGGTTATTATTTCATGTGTGGCGGGGTGGCGACGGGAATGAATAAGGGCAAACAGTATGAATTATGTACATGTGTATATATGTATATGTTTGTGTGTGTATATATATGTATACGTTGAGATGTATAGGTATGTATAAGTGCGTGTGTGGACGTGGACGTGTATGTATATACACGTGTATGTGGGTAAGTTGGGCCATTCTTTCAACTGTTTCCTTGCGCTACCTCGCTAACGCGGGAGACAGCGACAAAGTATAATAAATCAATAAGAAAAAAAAAATATATATATATATATATATATATATATATATTTTTTTTTTTTTTTTTTTTCCCAAAAGAAGGAACAGAGAAGGGGGCCAGGTGAGGATATTTCCTCAAAGGCCCAGTCCTCTGTTCTTAACGCTACCTCGCTAATGTGGGAAATGGCGAATAGTACGAAAGAAAGAAAGAAATATATATATATATATATATATATATAAAATCTATTTTATTTATTTTGCTTTGTCGCTAAGATGCTTAAGGAGATAAGCAATACACAGGTACGTATAGAAAACATGAACAGCAAGCTGAGGGTGTGTGTGTGTGTGAGGGTGAGGCAGGGGTAGGTCAGGGTACGTCCTGCGCAGCTGGAGGAGGAGGAGGAAGCAGGCGTGCATGAACTAGGTGGGGAATTCTACAAGACAACGTTACGAAGCATCGACAATACCCAGGGAGTCACGAGGTAAGAAACCCTCCTGTACTCAGTCTAGATACAGGTATAGGTTTTAGAAGGTAAGGCAAGAGGATGAGTGTAGCGTAGCCGTCATTTCATCTGCACCGAGAGTTTTGCAATAGGGACAGAATATGAAGAGGTCGTGTGATCTAGGAGGAGTCACGCCAGAGGATACGGCCTATAAGGAACGGGATATAGCTAAGGACAAGACCGTGGTAAGTACTTAGGCGAGTGGATACCAACACCGGGGTTCAAGGCGGATCAGAAGAGATTCCAGGAGAGTACGCGAGGCTTGCGTTAGTAAGCTCAGGAAAGGTGTAGGAAAGTAAAAAAATCGATAGTGTTTAAACTACTATTAGGATTGACAAGACAGATAAAGATTTGTGGGATGGTTGTGGCTACGACAGGAACCTGATTGGCAGGGGAAGTGTGCATCGGAATATGGTTCACAGGGCACAGTCAGGCATGGTGCTTGAGAAGAGTTAAATAAGTGTCTGAGGGAACTAGGTTAGGTATGGTTTAAGCAGACGCAGGAAGTCAGCAGTCAGTGAGGTCAGGGAAGGAGGGAAGTGTGGTCGTTAGATGAAGGAGTGGTAAGGTCAGGGAGGTGAAGCTGTGAGGGTCAGCTCTGGAGAGGTCGGTCAAATCGATATATATATATATATATATATATATATATATATATATATATATATATCCCTGGGGATGGGGGATTAAGAATACTTCCCACGTATTCCCTGCGTGTCTTAGAAGGCGACTAAAAGGGGAGGGAGCGGGGGGCTGGAAATCCTCCCCTCTCGTTTTTTTTTTTTTTCCAAAAGAAGGAACAGAGGGGGCCAGGTGAGGATATTCCAAAAAAGGCCCAGTCCTCTGTTCTTAACGCTACCTCGCTAACGCGGGAAATGGCAAATAGTTGAAAAAAAAAAAAAAAAAAAAAAAAAAATATATATATATATATATATATATATATATATATATATATATATATATATATATATACAAACCTCCAACAGCCAGGATCAAACCCGGGACCCCTGTGCAAGAGGCGGGAATGCTACCGCTAGGCTATGGGCCGGTAGCATTCCCGCCTGTGGCACAGGGGTCCCGGGTTCGATCCTGGCTGTTGGAGGTTTGCATGTTCTATGAAGGTGCGCGTTCCTGTGCACTTTGTTCGTATATATGTATACATGTGTGTGTGTGTGTGTGTGTGTGTGTGTGTGTGTGTGTGTGTGTGTGTGCTTTTTCTCGTCTCAAAGTATTCTTGCAATTACTGTAACAACAGCATAATTTCTGGGTTGTAATTATCGATGCCTCGTTAAGGGACATTATCCAGAGGTCAGCTTAGGTACGATGAACCCCTTTGATCATGACGGGACGATCCTTAGGTACGACGGTACGACCCACGAAGACAAAGGGGCGAGACTTCAATTACGACGTCCCTGGCCAACGACCTGATTCTTAATTGGGCAGTCAAAGGTCAGCTTATCACAGCCAAGTTGGTTACATGATCGAAAGGGTCACATCGCCGTGCTCAGTGCTTTCAGTCTCCTTCCTTTCCAATCAAAAAAAATGATTCGTTTATCAACGCTTCGAAAACACGGTCTGGCTCGCTGTGCACCTCATGGGGTACTGTCAATGGCTCGTATGCCCTGATGGGGTAACCACATTAGCTCGCTATGCCCCTAATGGGGTACCTGCATTGGCTCGCTATGCACCTAATGGGGTAAACTCGCATTGGTTCGCTAGGCACCTGATGGGGGTAAACCTGCATTGGCTCGCTACGCACCTGATGGGGGTAAACCCGCATTGGCTCGCTATGCTCCTGATGGGGGTAAACCTGCATTGGTTCGCTACGCACCTGATGGGGTAAACCCGCATTGGCTCGGTATACACCTGATGGGGTAAACTCGCATTAGCTAGCCATGCACCTGATGGGGGTAAACCCGCATTGGCTCGCTATGCTCCTGATGGGGGTAAACCCGCATTGGCTAGCCATGCACCTGATGGGGGTAAACCCGCATTGGTTCGCTACGCACCTGATAGGGGTAAACCCGCATTGGCTCGGTATGCACCTGATGGGGTAAACCCGCATTGGCTAGCAATGCAACTGATGGGGGTAAACCCCCCAACTGGTTCGCTATGCACCTGACGAGGTAAACCCCAATGGGTTTGCTCAGCGCCTGATGGGGTAAACCCACTCTACCTGACTTTCTGTAAGCCAGACACTTGGCAATATGGAATAACATGACAGGTTACGTTATTGCACACTGTTGTACAACGGGAGGGTGGATGGTCTACTGTTTATATTTAGACACTTTTTGTAAGCACCAAATTTTCTTGTTTTGCGTGTGTGTGTGTGTGTGTGTGTGTGTGTGTGTGTGTGTGTGTGTGTGTGAGAGAGAGAGAGAGAGAGAGAGAGAGAGAGAGAGAGAGAGAGAGAGAGAGAGAGAGAGAGAGAGAGCTGTCTTTTACCTATTTGTGATACGTATCATGTATCGTGTGTCATGCCTTAATGCACACACACACACACACACACACACACACACACACACACACACACACACACACTGGCCGAAGCAAGGCGCCTGCATCTCGACCGGCCCCGGAGGTTGGATGAACAGCTGGGTCAGGCTGTGTTCCTATGCTTCGCGCAGATTCGAACCTCTGTGGACCCGAGCTGATTCATGGGCAGCAACGCTATCCATGTCACCAAAGAGGTCCGTGTGTGTGTGTGTGTGTGTGTGTGTGTGTGTGTGTGTGCGTGTGTGTGTGTGTGTGTGTGTGTGTGTGTGTGTATGAGAGAGAGAGAGAGAGAGAGAGAGAGAGAGAGAGAGAGAGAGAGAGAGAGAGAGAGAGAGAGAGAGAGATCATTCGTGGGTATATGTGTAAGTACGAGCGCGCATGCGTCTTTATCTTACACCGGAGGACAAACATAGAATATACAAACATTTACAAGATTAAAAGCCTCGTAAACACGAGTGTAAAACTCCACATCCCCCACCACCCTGGTACCACACAAACACTAATCACACTGATGGCAATATGGCCCAGGAACTGACCCCTAATTTACAGAATCTGTTTATACCATCCGCACTCCCAGTGAATCGTATTTGCTCTTTAATTCACAAGCGATTTCTGGGAAATGGTTACTGGCGGAGGAGGAGGAGGAGGAGGAGGAGCGAAGGGTGGAGCCTAGTGTGGTGGTGAGGAGACTGGCTGTGTGGGAGAGAGGCACTGGTAAGGACAAGGAACACTGCTGGTTCCATAGGAGCCTCATGGGTATGGGTTGACGTATGAGGGCGGGGGTGAGGTGTAGGATCGTGAGTGAAGTATGAGGGCAGGGGTGAGGTGTAGGAACGTGAGTGATCTATGAGGGTTGAGATGAGGTGTAGGATCGAGAGTGATCTATGAGGGTTGAGGTGAGGTGTAGGATCGTGAGTGATCTATGAGGGTTGAGGTGAGGTGTAGGATCGTGGGTGATCTATGAGGGTTGAGGTGAGGTGTAGGATCGAGAGTGATCTATGAGGGTTGAGGTGAGGTGTAGGATCGTGAGTGATCTATGAGGGTTGAGGTGAGGTATAGGATCGTGAGTGATCTATGAGGGTTGAGGTGAGGTGTAGGATCGAGAGTGATCTATGAGGGTTGAGGTGAGGTGTAGGATCGTGAGTGATCTATGAGGGTTGAGGTGAGGTGTAGGATCGAGAGTGATCTATGAGGGTTGAGGTGAGGTGTAGGATCGTGGGTGAAGTATGAGGGCAGGGGTGAGGTGTAGGATCGTGAGTGATCTTTGAGGGTTGAGGTGAGGTGTAGGATCGTGAGTGATCTATGAGGGTTGAGGTGAGGTGTAGGATCGTGAGTGATCTATGAGGGTTGAGGTGAGGTGTAGGATCGAGAGTGATCTATGAGGGTTGAGGTGAGGTGTAGGATCGTGGGTGAAGTATGAGGGCAGGGGTGAGGTGTAGGATCGAGAGTGATCTTTGAGGGTTGAGGTGAGGTATAAGATCGTGAGTGAAGTATGAGGGTTGAGGTGAGGTGTAGGATCGTGAGTGAAGTATGAGGGTAGGGGTCAGGTGTAGGATCGTGAATGAAGTATGAGGGCAGGGGTGAGGTGTAGGATCGTGAGTGATCTATGAGGGTTGAGGTGAGGTGTAGGATCGTGAGTGATCTATGAGGGTTGAGGTGAGGTGTAGGATCGTGGGTGAAGTATGAGGGCAGGGGTGAGGTGTAGGATCGTGAGTGATCTATGAGGGTTGAGGTGAGGTGTAGGATCGTGAGTGATGTATGAGGTTGAGTGAGGTGTAGGATCGTGAGTGATGTATGAGGGTAGGGGTCAGGTGTAGGATCGTGAGTGATCTATGAGGGTTGAGATGAGGTGTAGGATCGTGAGTGATTCTATGAGGGTTGAGTGAGGTGTAGGATCCGTGAGTGATCTATGAGGTTGAGTGAGGTGTAGGATCCGTGAGTGATCTATGAGGGTTGAGTGAGGTGTAGGATCCGTGAGTGATCTATGAGGGTTGAGTGAGGTGTAGGATCGAAGTGATCTATGAGGGTGAGGTGAGGTGTAGGATCGTGAGTGATTCTATGAGGGTTGAGTGAGGTGTAGGATCGAGAGTGATCTTTGAGGGTTGAGGTGAGTGTAGGATCGAGAGTGATCTATGAGGGTTGAGGTGAGGTGTAGGATCGTGAGTGATCTTTGAGGTTGAGGTGAGGTATAGGATCGTGAGTGATTCTATGAGGGTTGAGGTGAGGTATAGGATCGTGAGTGATTCTATGAGGGTTGAGGTGAGGTATAGGATCGTGAGTGAAGTATGAGGGTTGAGTGAGGTGTAGGATCGAGAGTGATCTTTGAGGGTTGAGGTGAGGTGTAGGATCGTGATGATCTATGAGGGTTGAGATGAGGTGTAGGATCGTGAGTGATTCTATGAGGGTTGAGGTGAGGTATAGGATCGTGAGTGATCTTTGAGGTTGAGGTGAGGTATAGGATCGTGAGTGATTCTATGAGGGTTGAGATGAGGTGTAGGATCGTGAAGTGATCTATGAGGGTTGAGGTGAGGTGTAGGATCGTGAGTGATTCTATGAGGGTTGAGATGAGGTGTAGGATCGTGATGATCTATGAGGGTTGAGATGAGGTGTAGGATCGTGATGATCTATGAGGGTTGAGATGAGGTGTAGGATCGTGATGATCTATGAGGTTGAGTGAGGTGTAGGATCGAAGTGATCTATGAGGGTTGAGATGAGGTGTAGGATCGTGAGTGATCTATGAGGTTGAGTGAGGTGTAGGATCGTGAATGAAGTATGAGGGCAGGGGTGAGTGTAGGATCGTGAGTGATCTTTGAGGTTGAGGTGAGGTGTAGGATCGTGAAGTGATCTATGAGGGTTGAGATGAGGTGTAGGATCGTGATGATCTATGAGGTTGAGTGAGGTGTAGGATCCGTGAGTGATCTATGAGGGTTGAGGTGAGGTGTAGGATCCGTGAGTGATCTATGAGGTTGAGTGAGGTGTAGGATCGTGATGATCTATGAGGTTGAGGTGAGGTATAGGATCGTGAGTGAAGTATGAGGGCAGGGGTGAGGTGTAGATCGAGAGTGATCTTTGAGGTTGAGGTGAGGTGTAGGATCGAAGTGATCTATGAGGGTTGAGGTGAGTGTAGGATCGTGAGTGATCTATGAGGTTGAGGTGAGGTATAGGATCGTGAGTGATTCTATGAGGGTTGAGATGAGGTGTAGGATCGAGAGTGATCTTTGAGGTTGAGGTGAGGTATAGGATCGTGAGTGATTCTATGAGGGTTGAGGTGAGTGTAGGATCGTGATGATCTATGAGGGTTGAGGTGAGGTGTAGGATCCGTGAGTGATCTATGAGGGTTGAGGTGAGGTATAGGATCGTGAGTGATCTTTGAGGTTGAGGTGAGGTGTAGGATCGTGAGTGAAGTATGAGGCAGGGTGAGGTGTAGGATCGAAGTGATCTATGAGGGTTGAGGTGAGGTGTAGGATCGTGATGATCTATGAGGGTTGAGGTGAGTGTAGGATCGTGAGTGAAGTATGAGGGCAGGGGTGAGGTGTAGGATCGTGAAGTGATCTATGAGGGTTGAGGTGAGTGTAGGATCGTGAGTGAAGTATGAGGGTAGGGGTCAGGTGTAGGATCGTGAGTGATCTATGAGGTTGAGTGAGGTGTAGGATCGTGATGATCTATGAGGTTGAGGTGAGGTATAGGATCGTGAGTGAAGTATGAGGGCAGGGGTGAGTGTAGGATCGTGAGTGATTCTATGAGGGTTGAGGTGAGTGTAGGATCGTGAGTGATTCTATGAGGGTTGAGTGAGGTGTAGGATCGAAGTGATCTATGAGGGTTGAGGTGAGGTATAGGATCGTGAGTGATCTTTGAGGTTGAGGTGAGGTATAGGATCGTGAGTGAAGTATGAGGGTAGGGGTCAGGTGTAGGATCGTGAATGAAGTATGAGGGCAGGGGTGAGGTGTAGGATCGTGAGTGATTCTATGAGGGTTGAGGTGAGGTATAGGATCGTGAGTGATTCTATGAGGGTTGAGATGAGGTGTAGGATCGTGAGTGAAGTATGAGGGCAGGGGTGAGGTGTAGGATCGAAGTGATCTATGAGGGTTGAGGTGAGGTGTAGGATCGAGAGTGATCTATGAGGGTTGAGATGAGGTGTAGGATCGAGAGTGATCTATGAGGGTGAGGTGAGGTGTAGGATCGTGATGATCTATGAGGGTTGAGATGAGGTGTAGGATCGAGAGTGATCTATGAGGGTTGAGATGAGGTGTAAGGATCGTGAGTGATCTATGAGGTTGAGGTGAGGTGTAAGGATCGTGAGTGATCTTTGAGGTTGAGGTGAGGTATAGGATCGTGAGTGATCTTTGAGGTTGAGGTGAGGTATAGGATCGTGAGTGATCTTTGAGGTTGAGGTGAGGTATAGGATCGTGAGTGATTCTATGAGGGTTGAGATGAGGTGTAGGATCGTGATGATCTATGAGGGTTGAGATGAGGTGTAGGATCGTGATGATCTATGAGGTTGAGTGAGGTGTAGGATCGAAGTGATCTATGAGGGTTGAGGTGAGTGTAGGATCGTGAGTGGATCTATGAGGGTTGAGGTGAGGTTGTAGGATCGAGAGTGATCTATGAGGGTTGAGGTGAGTGTAGGATCGTGAGTGATCTTTGAGGTTGAGGTGAGGTGTAGGATCGTGAATGAAGTATGAGGGCAGGGGTGAGTGTAGGATCGTGAGTGATTCTATGAGGGTTGAGATGAGGTGTAGGATCGTGATGATCTATGAGGGTTGAGGTGAGGTGTAGGATCGTGAATGAAGTATGAGGGCAGGGGTGAGGTGTAGGATCGTGGGTGAAGTATGAGGGCAGGGGTGAGTGTAGGATCGTGAGTGATCTTTGAGGTTGAGGTGAGGTGTAGGATTCGTGAGTGATCTATGAGGTTGAGTGAGGTGTAGGATCGAGAGTGATCTTTGAGGGTTGAGGTGAGTGTAGGATCGAGAGTGATCTATGAGGTTGAGGTGAGGTATAGGATCGTGAGTGATTCTATGAGGGTTGAGATGAGGTGTAGGATCGAAGTGATCTATGAGGGTTGAGGTGAGGTGTAGATCGTGAGTGAAGTATGAGGGTAGGGGTCAGGTGTAGGATCGTGAAGTGATCTATGAGGGTTGAGGTGAGGTGTAGGATCGAAGTGATCTATGAGGGTTGAGATGAGGTGTAGGATCGTGAATGAAGTATGAGGGCAGGGGTGAGGTGTAGGATCGTGAGTGATCTTTGAGGTTGAGGTGAGGTGTAGGATCCGTGAGTGATCTATGAGGTTGAGTGAGGTGTAGGATCGAGAGTGATCTATGAGGTTGAGTGAGGTGTAGGATCCGTGAGTGATCTATGAGGGTTGAGATGAGGTGTAGGATCGAGAGTGATCTATGAGGGTTGAGGTGAGTGTAGGATCGTGAGTGATTCTATGAGGTGGGAGACACAATGATAAGTTTCAGCTCCGTATATTCCGTCCTGTTGTACCACATATACCCACGGCTGTGCTGGTCATATGACGGCGTCGTCCTCTCCTCGTACTGTGAACCGTGACACTTCCTAGTGGCTTAAGCTTTGTGATATGAGAGGGTACCGGCCAGGACTGTGGCTGAGTCTGGTGCGAGGATTCGCGATAAGAAATTGATGGAATGACTTTCGGTTAGTCAGAACTTGCGACTGTCATGGGTGAGACTCTCTCTCTCTCTCTCTCTCTCTCTCTCTCTCTCTCTCTCTCTCTCTATCTATCTATCTATCTATCTCTGAACAAAAGAACATCCTTTATAAAACTGATTATATTTCTTATCACAGTGACTAGGGGAGATGATATACACGCACATCCACTGAGATCTGCCCACCCACTGTATACGCGAAAAGTACCACAAGGCCTGGTGGCTGTAGCTTGTGTATTCTACATATACGGGAAGGATTTACGGGATTATACCAATGTACAGCTGACAAGTGCAACCATCAATGCACAGAGTGGAGGTTCGAACAAGTGTCTCCGTCAGGGATTGAACGTGAAAGCAACGATTAGCCAGAGAGAGAGAGAGAGAGAGAGAGAGAGAGAGAGAGAGAGAGAGAGAGAGAGAGAGAGAGAGAGAGAGAGAGAGAGAGAGGATACACAACACTGAGCATGTAAGGACTTGCTGTGTCGACTGGGCACCCTTGTCTGCCGCCACGTAGGCACACTACCCACAAAATCTTTTCTTTCCATCATTCATCTTTAATCATATTTCATCATCATAATATCGATTTCAATTATGTTCTTTAGAACAGGTATTTAGGGATGATTTCGATCACATATCAAAATAGACTTGCAGGCCTAATGACCCTCCTCATTGGTCGATGGTCGTAAAAACCCAACAAGGCTGGTATTTCGCTGAGCTGGGCTAACAAGGACTAGGACGCCCGTGCCGAGGTGTGGGGGTTAACGCAGTTTAATTTACGGTACGCAATTAGTGGTATGCAAGAGATGGCCACGCATAAAAAGAAATAAAGTTCTTTGAAAGGTAATTTTAGCACATTTAGCGACATGTTGATAACCACACTGCAGCAGTCTTTGATTAATTCAACAATGACGATGTAAGCGGAGGGTACTGTTAGCGTTGGTCAAGACAAGAATTGGATGTGACTTTCTTTGACGAGAGATGGCATGTGCTTCTGTTCCTGACGTATATATAAAAGGGAATTAAACGGCACCAGACCACTGGGTTCCTTCGAGGCTGGTTGTGGTGGCGGACGACATCAATAGCCTCGCACATTAGTGTGGTAAAAGCAGGAAAGGCATACAGATAATTCAAGAGGGAAAACCCTGCAAACTGTGTGGATGTGACTCAGGAGGCGCAAATATCATCAGTGGTAGACTTGAAGCGAAATAATCATCAAGTCTATTTTTAAACGTATCTATAGTACTGCTTTCAACCACTCTTAACTACTCTAACTGGCAAATCGTTCCATATATTAACAATCTTGTTAAAAGAACACGTACTTCGCCACACTCGAGGTGTATGATAATAAGCTTTTTAAAGCTTCTAAGGTAGCCACAGGTACGAGGAAAGATTCACTAAAAGTCATCAGAGAGGAATTAATGTTACGTGTGGGAAATCTTCACGGAGGAAGCAGAGTTATAAGTGAGGACTCATCAGAGATGAATCAAAGTTATGAGTGTGGTATCTTCAAAGAGGAATTAAGGTTATGAGTGAGGAATCTTCAGAGACGAATCAAAGTTATGAGTCAAGAAGCTGCAAAGAAGAATAAGAGTTATGAGTGGGAATCACCAGAGAGGACTCAAAATCAAGAGTGAAGAGAGGAAAATGCTAAGGAACAGGATCAAACCCTTTGCTATGACTAACATGAGCTCATGTCTGTCATGGTGTCGGGAAAGTTCATTTATCACAGCTTCCATGAGTGTAAGGGTGACATGGTCGAGCGTTGTTGGTCTGTAGCGTAAAAGAGAAAGAAGAAGAAGAGATTCTGACAAGCTCTCAGGATGTGGAGACAGTATCGGTGGACACCAAGAAGCTTACGGAGGATTGGGGTCAATTCTTGGGCACATTTCCTCTGTGCTGAAGGAGTGTCATCCAGACCTGAGGCTTTGGTGGGATCGAGGAGTAGGACCGCAAAGAAATGACTGCGGACGGAGGATAACATTGGGCTGGACTTAAGAGGGAATCGATTGTCAGTCTTTGGGGATGATGGCTTAGCAAATACCAACCCAGGAGGTGTGATTCTAACATGTAGGTGTGGTGTTGTGGCAAGGTCGCGTGAGAGGTGGTTTGGTGGCATTTGAATACATCTGGTGGATACATTTGGTGGCATGTGAATACATTTACCCTCTTGTTTCGTGGTGTGATGCACGCCCCATGCATGACTAGAATGGGTTTAAGTCCTCAGCGTCTGTATCTAGTCGGACCGCGTTCAGTGTGTTTCAAAATGATAAGTTTCTAGTAATGTGCATAGCGTTGGTGGAAACGGTGTTGTTGACCTCCCTGACGGCAGCTGCGCGGGAAAAGCCCATTCAGTCATCTCTACTGCGCTCCTAATCGTGTATGATTTGGCTGGCGAGCATTTGAGGACCGAGAAGAAAAAGGCAGGAGAGACCAGGTTATGTTCGAAAGGTTCTTGCGGGGTTTGAGAGGCAGTAATGATGCAAAGCTTGGGTGAGTAGCGGGGCAGGGATCAAGAGTGCTTGGCCTTGTGCTGAGGGTCTAGTCTGGAATATGAAATGAAATGGTTTGTTGATAATCTGCTGACAACGTGGAAGGTCTCTCTCTCTCTCTCTCTCTCTCTCTCTCTCTCTCTCTCTCTCTCTCTCTCTCTCTCTCTCGGGCCATGCACTAGCCATGCCTTCAGCCAAAATCTCGTCGAGGGTAATCAGTTCCTCTCTCTCTCTCTCTCTCTCTCTCTCTCTCTCTCTCTCTCTCTCTCTCTCTCCATGTTAAGTATGATGAAAATGTTTGAGCCAATATCTCATACGGACAGAAATCTTCAAGAAGAAAAGATCTACACAAAGTTGAACAGCCGTAGTAGTCGTAGTAGTATTAGTAGCAGTTGTAGTTATAGAAGTAGTAATAGCAGTTGTAATAGTAGCATTAGTATTAGTAGTAGTTATAGTAGTAGTAGTAGTAGTAGTAGTAGTAGTAGTAGTAGCAGTAGTAGCAGTAGTAGCAGTAGCAGTAGTAGCAGTAGTAGCAGTAGTAGCAGTAGCAGTAGTAGTAGTAGAAGTAGCAGCAGTAGTAGTAGTAGTAGTAGTAGTAGTAGTAGTAGTAGTAGTAGCAGTAGCAGTAGTAGCAGTAGTAGCAGTAGTAGCAGTAGCAGTAGTAGTAGCAGCAGTAGTAGTAGTAGTAGTAGTAGTAGTAGTAGTAGTAGTAGTAGTAGTAGTAGTAGTAGTAGCAGTAGTAGCAGTAGTAGCAGTAGCAGTAGTAGCAGTAGTAGCAGTAGTAGCAGTAGCAGTAGTAGTAGTAGAAGTAGCAGCAGTAGTAGTAGTAGTAGTAGTAGTAGTAGTAGTAGTAGTAGCAGCAGTAGCAGTAGTAGCAGTAGTAGCAGTAGCAGCAGTAGCAGTAGTAGTAGTAGCAGTAGTAGTAGTAGAAGTAGCAGTAGTAGTAGTAGTAGTAGTAGTAGTAGTAGTAGTAGAAGTAGCAGTAGTAGTAGTAGTAGTAGTAGAAGTAGCAGTAGTAGTAGTAGTAGTAGTAGTAGTACTTGTTATTGTTGTCAAACAGAACTATCATTTTTCCTTTTGATATACACAGACACCAAATCAGAGATGGTTATGACTGGGAGAGAAATCAAAACAGTTGCATAAAGGTGAGGTTTGAACATAAGGTCGTCGAACCAGACTAGATCCTGGCGATTCACGACAGTACTAAAGACCTGAAGAGATTACATTGGAGACAGAAACCTGGAGGGAGCATAACGATAGACGTGACAGAAACCTGGAGGGAGCGTAACGACAGACGTGACACGCAGCCCTACAGACATTCTACTCTTTTACTCTTCTGAGACATCGAAGGCGATGCTTCACTTCCCGTAAAACATCTAAGCTAGCACCAGGATGTATAGCTTTGGCCCTTAATTGTGAAAGGAAGAGAAAATGGCCACGTAAGACAGAAGCAGCAGAGACAGAATGGCAAACGATGGCAAATCTTTAGAAGTCTTCGTTTTCTATCACGGAATAAAGTTTACACGATTTGGTAAAACATAGAAAACAGGTTTTTTTTTTTCTTCAAAGCTATTTGTTTCTGTATGTATATGTCAGTACGTATAGTGCCATTAAAACCAGTTTACACTCGTGAAATTCTCCTGAAATGTTCTTATCTTTTATCTTAAGTGCATTCGAACGAATGATATGTCAGGAAATATTCTCTGTCATGTACGACTGTGTTACGACACAACCTGGGGTGGATGAATCCTTCGGTGGACGAAACTGGTAACGACACTCCCTGGGGTGGACGAACCTCATGGAACACATCCTAGGTGGGACTATCCCAGTACGACACGACCTAGGTGAACGACCCTGGCGGAGGACACCTTTAGGTGGACGACCTTGGTGAGGGATGGACGAACCTGTTGCGACACATCGTTGGGTTGACGAATCTAGCACTACTCAGCTGCTGACAAACTTACCCCAACTACGACTGGAATCTATGCACTCGACCTTAGCACGGACGCCTTCCGCTACACCATCTGCTACCCTTAAGGCGTGCAGGGGCAATCCTTTCTGCACTGCGCGACGGACACAGACTTTCAAAAGACCTTGTTAGGGGGTCGGTCCTGTCGACGAATGACAATGGCTCCTTGGGGAAACACTGTGGCCGTCCACTTACAAGTAACACTATCAGTAACACTGCCTGTCTCCAGAGACTTGTGAAACGTCCCTAAATCCTGGGTTAGGAAGGAAGGGTCCTTACCACACTGACGGAGGTAGTCCCGCTGACAGGTTGTCAGTGGTCTCGACTCCCTCCCTCGGCAGACCAAATTCTGCTTTTTCCTTTAACTAGTTGCCATTTTCGTTCACACGTTGATCTACAGCAACCAGTTACTCATAGCAGAACATACAAAATAAACTCTATGAGTTAGACAGAAACATGTCAAAAATGTGTCTTAAGTGTCTTTATTGATTTGGATTTAATGATACACTACAATTGAAAAGAGACTTGATGAATACCCTGTATTACCTCTATGTATAATCAGCAAAGACGTCAAGTAATGGCTATATGTGTAGTTGACACTGTTGCTAAGCACCCACCCTGGTCATAACCTCTACGAACACTGACGTTTCCCAACGTAGGAGAGACCCCGTCAAGCCCTTGTTCATCCAGGTTCTCCAGCTGTGTTTCGTCCCCTTCCTCTGGTACACATCTCAATGAAGAGATCGGTGGGCCATTAGCGTGATTGTCTCTCCCGGTTATTAAGGTTCACATCGCTATTAGCTTTCCATACTATCTCCCCCACTATGTCCCTCTGACGTTAATCAATCGTGCCTCCCTTTGCAATCTAGATGAGCGGCAACGGCAAAAGTAGGAGCAATCAGACTGAGGATGGTAGGAGAGTAGCTTTCTATTTATACACTACAGTGCGGCGGGAGGGTTTGAGAACATTGATTAATCTGGGCGGGATTATTCTCTATATTTGTGCTGCTTATAAAGTCATGTGGTGCTTATCAGTCGCCATGATTTCCGTATAAGACTGCTGATGTATGTATAATGTGTGTACGCATGTATGTATAGTGTCCGAAAAAAAACAACCCCTCTCCCCTCATGTATTTTCAAAAGCGATACATGGCTAAGGTTTACTGTGGGTACAAGCATATGACGCTCTAAGAGTGATATCATTGTACATCTCGCTGAGACTAGTGATTTAGCGTGAGCATCAGCAACCTGCCTCAGGGTGCCTCAGGCTATCTTGAGGAAAGTATGTTCTTTTTTTTTTTTTTTACACTTCCTGGGTGCAACTTCATTTTGAGAATCTATGCTTCGGGGAGTTGTAATTCTTCCGCCTGTGCTTCAAGATACAAAGTAATACAAAGGAATTCAAACAACAACAAATAATTGGGTCCTTTCGAGGCTGTTTGTGATGGTGGAAGATATTGGAATCTCACAGAATAGTGTGGTAAAAGGTAGAAAGCACACGAATAATTCAAAGAGAATAACCTGCAAATTGTCACTTTGACTTCGGAGGCGCAAATAAGGAAAGTCGTGGATTTGAAGCGAAGTATCTACCAAGCCTATTCTTAAACATATCTACAGTCTTGCATTCAACCACTTCACTTGGCAAATCCATAATTCCATATGTTAAGAATCGTGAAGAAAAACGTCTTCGCCTCATTCGACGTAAATCGTTTGCCCACGAGTTTGTATTAATCACTACGAGTGTTATCAAATGAACCAAGCCTAAATAACCGGAAAGATCAAGATTATCAAGATTTTGAATAACTGTATTAGGACACCTCTTAACCTTCTCTTTTCTAAGCTAAACAAATTCAAGTCATTGAATCTGACCTCACAGTGGGGACATTGTAAGCAAGATTTGTTTCTCATCCCGGAATTCAACACAGTAGCTCGACTCTGTACTCTCTTCAGTCTGTCCAAGTCTTCCTTTAAGCAGGGAGACCAAAACTGAACACAATATCCAAGAGGAATTGTAAATGGTCGGCTCTTACATTTCTAAAGAGGAGGAAGCCCGAATTCTCGCCTAAGAAGCAAGAAAAATATGGGTACACATGAGATTTGTAGACGCACTGGGGCCCTCAGAACACACGATCAAGTGGCTGCTTCCTAAGAGAGCGTTGTCAGTGCCTCGCCTCATTCCAGTCAACACACAGACCGAGAAAACCTCAAGAAACTTGGCAGAACAAAACCCAGACGTCTGTACATACTAATCATGGCCGAAGGAGAGATGGCAGAGTACCAGACTCTAAGTGTTACATCGCCTTTGATAATGTATGGGGGAGATGGACAAGGTTTTTTGCAGTCATGTCAGAGATTACTGTTTCCGTGTTACGGGGAGAGAATTTTATACTCATATCAACCCGTCTCTTAACCCTGTTTATACATACATAATGTGCATATATATATATATATATATATATATATATATATATATATATATATATATATATATATATATATATATATATATATATCGTCCACACACGCAAAATATACATACCTACACAGCTTTCCATGGTTTACCCCAGACGCTTCACATGCCCTGATTCAATCCACTGACAGCACGTCAACCCCGGTATACCACATCGATCCAATTCACTCTATTCCTTGCCCTCCTTTCACCCTCCTGCATGTTCAGGCCCCGATCACACAAAATCTTTTTCACTCCATCTTTCCACCTCCAATTTGGTCTCCCTCTTCTCCTCGTTCCCTCCACCTCCGACACATATATCCTCTTGGTCAATCTTTCCTCACTCATTCTCTCCATGTGCCCAAACCACTTCAAAACACCCTCTTCTGCTCTCTCAACCACGCTCTTTTTATTTCCACACATCTCTCTTACCCTTACGTTACTTACTCGATCAAACCACCTCACACCACACATTGTCCTCAAACATCTCATTTCCAGCACATCCATCCTCCTGCGCACAACTCTATCCATAGCCCACGCCTCGCAACCATACAACATTGTTGGAACCACTATTCCTTCAAACATACCCATTTTTGCTTTCCGAGATAAAGTTCTCGACTTCCACACATTCTTCAAGGCTCCCAGGATTTTCGCCCCCTCCCCCACCCTATGATCCACTTCCGCTTCCATGGTTCCATCCGCTGCCAGATCCACTCCCAGATATCTAAAACACTTCACTTCCTCCAGTTTTTCTCCATTCAAACTCACCTCCCAATTGACTTGACCCTCAACCCTACTGTACCTAATTACCTTGCTCTTATTCACATTTACTCTTAACTTTCTTCTTTCCACACACTTTACCAAACTCAGTCACCAGCTTCTGCAGTTTCTCACATGAATCAGCCACCAGCGCTGTATCATCAGCGAACAACAACTGACTCACTTCCCAAGCTCTCTCATCCCCAACAGACTTCATACTTGCCCCTCTTTCCAAAACTCTTGCATTTACCTCCCTAACAACCCCATCCATAAACAAATTAAACAACCATGGAGACATCACACACCCCTGCCGCAAACCTACATTCACTGAGAACCAATCACTTTCCTCTCTTCCTACACGTACACATGCCTTACATCCTCGATAAAAACTTTTCACTGCTTCTAACAACTTGCCTCCCACACCATATATTCTTAATACCTTCCACAGAGCATCTCTATCAACTCTATCATATGCCTTCTCCAGATCCATAAATGCTACATACAAATCCATTTGCTTTTCTAAGTATTTCTCACATACATTCTTCAAAGCAAACACCTGATCCACACATCCTCTACCACTTCTGAAACCACACTGCTCTTCCCCAATCTGATGCTCTGTACATGCCTTCACCCTCTCAATCAATACCCTCCCATATAATTTACCAGGAATACTCAACAAACTTATACCTCTGTAATTTGAGCACTCACTCTTATCCCCTTTGCCTTTGTACAATGGCACTATGCACGCATTCCGCCAATCCTCAGGCACCTCACCATGAGTCATACATACATTAAAAACCTTACCAACCAGTCAATAATACAGTCACCCCCTTTTTTAATAAATTCCACTGCAATACCATGCAAACCTGCTGCTTTGCCGGCTTTCATCTTCCGCAAAGCTTTTACTACCTCTTCTCTGTTTACCAAATCATTTTCCCTAACCCTCTCACTTTGCACACCACCTCGACCAAAACACCCTATATCTGCCACTCTATCATCAAACACATTCAACAAACCTTCAAAATACTCACTCCATCTCCTTCTCACATCACCACTACTTGTTATCACCTCCCCATTTGCGCCCTTCACTGAAGTTCCCATTTGCTCCCTTGTCTTACGCACTTTATTTACCTCCTTCCAGAACATCTTTTTATTCTCCCTAAAATTTAATGATACTCTCTCACCCCAACTCTCATTTGCCCTCTTTTTCACCTCTTGCACCTTTCTCTTGACCTCCTGTCTCTTTCTATTATACATCTCCCACTCAATTGCATTTTTTCCCTGCAAAAATCGTCCAAATGCCTCTCTCTTCTCTTTCACTAATAATCTTACTTCTTCATCCCACCACTCACTACCCTTTCTAATCAACCCACCTCCCACTCTTCTCATGCCACAAGCATCTTTTGCGCAATCCATCACTGATTCCCTAAATACATCCCATTCCTCCCCCACTCCCCTTACTTCCATTGTTCTCACCTTTTTCCATTCTGTACTCAGTCTCTCCTGGTACTTCCTCACACAAGTCTCCTTCCCAAGCTCACTTACTCTCACTACCCTCTTCACCCCAACATTCACTCTTCTTTTCTGAAAACCCATACAAATCTTCACCTTAGCCTCCACAAGATAATGATCAGACATCCCTCCAGTTGCACCTCTCAGCACATTACATCCAAAAGTCTCTCTTTCGCGCGCCTGTCAATTAACACGTAATCCAATAACGCTCTCTGGCCATCTCTCCTACTTACATACGTATACTTATGTATATCTCGCTTTTTAAACCAGGTATTCCCAATCACCAGTCCTTTTTCAGCACATAAATCTACAAGCTCTTCACCATTTCCATTTACAACACTGACCACCCCATGTATACCAATCATTCCCTCAACTGCCACATTACTCACCTTTGCATTCAAATCACCCATCACTATAACCCGGTCTCGTGCATCAAAACCACTAACACACTCATTCAACTGCTCCCAAAACACTTGCCTCTCATGATCTTTCTTCTCATGCCCAGGTGCATATGCACCAATAATCACCCATCTCTCTCCATCACCTTTCAGTTTTACCCATATTAATCGAGAATTTACTTTCTTACATTCTATCACATACTCCCACAACTCCTGTTTCAGGAGTACTGCTACTCCTTCCCTTGCTCTTGTTCTCTCACTAACCCCTGACTTTACTCCCAAGACATTCCCAAACCACTCTTCCCCTTTACCCTTGAGCTTCGTTTCACTCAGAGCCAAAACATCCAGGTTCCTTTCCTCAAACATACTACCTATCTCTCCTTTTTTCACATCTTGGTTACATCCACACACATTTAGACACCCCAGTCTGAGCCTTCGAGGAGGATGAGCACTCCCCGCGTGACTCCTTCTTCTGTTTCCCATTTTAGAAAGTTAAAAAAAAAAAATACAAGGAGGGGAGGATTTCTGGCCCCCCGCTCCCTTCCCCTCTAGTCGCCTTCTACGACACGCGAGGAATGCGTGGGAAGTATTCTTTCACCCCTATCCCCAGGGATAATATATATATAGCCCTGGGGATAGGGGATGAAGAATACTTCCCACGTATTTCCTGCGTGTCGTAGAAGGCGACTAAAAGGGGAGGGAGCGGGAGGCTGGAAATCCTCCCCTCTCGTTTTTTTTTTCTTTTTTTAATTTTCCAAAAGAAGGAACAGAGGGGGGCCAGGTGAAGATATTCCACAAAGGCCCAGTCATCTGTTCTTAACGCTACCTCGCTAATGCGGGAAATGGCGGATAGTTTAAAAGAAAAGAAGAATATACATATATGTATATTTTTTTTTTTTTATACTTTGTCGCTGTCTCCCGCGTTTGCGAGGTAGCGCAAGGAAACAGACGAAAGAAATGGCCCAACCCCCCCCCCCCCCATACACATGTATATACATACGTCCACACACGCAAATATACATACCTACACAGCTTTCCATGGTTTACCCCAGACACTTCACATGCCTTGATTCAATCCACTGACAGCACGTCAACCCCGGTATACCACATCGCTCCAATTCACTCTATTCCTAGCCCTCCTTTCACCCTCCTGCATGTTCAGGCCCCGATCACACAAAATCTTTTTCACTCCATCTTTCCACCTCCAATTTGGTCTCCCTCTTCTCCTTGCTCCCTCCACCTCCGACACATATATCCTCTTGGTCAATCTTTCCTCACTCATCCTCTCCATGTGCCCAAACCACTTCAAAACACCCTCTTCTGCTCTCTCAACCACGCTCTTTTTATTTCCACACATCTCTCTTACCCTTACGTTACTCACTCGATCAAACCACCTCACACCACACATTGTCCTCAAACATCTCATTTCCAGCACATCCATCCTCCTGCGCACAACTCTATCCATAGCCCACGCCTCGCAACCATACAACATTGTTGGAACCACTATTCCTTCAAACATACCCATTTTTGCTTTCCGAGATAATGTTCTCGACTTCTACACATTCTTCAAGGCCCCCAGAATTTTCGCCCCCTCCCCCACCCTATGATCCACTTCCGCTTCCATGGTTCCATCCGCTGCCAGATCCACTCCCAGATATCTAAAACACTTCACTTCCTCCAGTTTTTCTCCATTCAAACTCACCTCCCAATTGACTTGACCCTCAACCCTACTGTACCTAATAACCTTGCTCTTATTCACATTTACTCTTAACTTTCTTCTTTCCACACTTTACCAAACTCAGTCACCAGCTTCTGCAGTTTCTCACATGAATCAGCCACCAGCGCTGTATCATCAGCGAACAACAACTGACTCACTTCCCAAGCTCTCTCATCCCCAACAGACTTCATACTTGCCCCTCTTTCCAAAACTCTAGCATTTACCTCCCTAACAACCCCATCCATAAACAAATTAAACAACCATGGAGACATCACACACCCCTGCCGCAAACCTACATTCACTGAGAACCAATCACTTTCCTCTCTTCCTACACGTACACATGCCTTACATCCTCGATAAAAACTTTTCACTGCTTCTAACAACTTGCCTCCCACACCATATATTCTTAATACCTTCCACAGAGCATCTCTATCAACTCTATCATATGCCTTCTCCAGATCCATAAATGCTACATACAAATCCATTTGCTTTTCTAAGTATTTCTCACATACATTCTTCAAAGCAAACACCTGATCCACACATCCTCTACCACTTCTGAAACCACACTGCTCTTCCCCAATCTGATGCTCTGTACATGCCTTCACCCTCTCAATCAATACCCTCCCATATAATTTACCAGGAATACTCAACAAACTTATACCTCTGTAATTTGAGCACTCACTCTTATCCCCTTTGCCTTTGTACAATGGCACTATGCACGCATTCCGCCAATCCTCAGGCACCTCACCATGAGTCATACATACATTGAATAACTTTACCAACCAGTCAACAATACAGTCACCCCCTTTTTAAATAAATTCCACTGCAATACCATCCAAACCTGCTGCCTTGCCGGCTTTCATCTCCCGCAAATCATTTTCCCTAACCCTCTCACTTTGCACACCACCTCGACCAAAACACCCTATATCTGCCAGTGATGGAATCAGTGATGGATTGCGCAAAAGATGCTTGTGGCATGAGAAGAGTGGGAGGTGGGTTGATTAGAAAGGGTAGTGAGTGGTGGGATGAAGAAGTAAGAGTATTAGTGAAAGAGAAGAAAGAGGCATTTGGACGATTTTTGCAGGGAAAAAATGCAATTGAGTGGGAGATGTATAAAAGAAAGAGACAGGAGGTCAAGAGAAAGGTGCAAGAGGTGAAAAAAAGGGCAAATGAGAGTTGGGGTGAGAGAGTATCATTAAATTTTAGGGAGAATAAAAAGATGTTCTGGAAGGAGGTAAATAAAGTGCGTAAGACAAGGGAGCAAATGGGAACTTCAGTGAAGGGCGCAAATGGGGAGGTGATAACAAGTAGTGGTGATGTGAGAAGGAGATGGAGTGAGTATTTTGAAGGTTTGTTGGATGTGTTTGATGATATATATATATATATATATATATATATATATATATATATATATATATATATATATACATACACATACACACGCACATATACACACACACACACATATACATATACATATACATATGAAAAAAGTAAGAAATAATTTATATATGTGTGTGTGTGTGTGTGTGTGTGTGTTGAAGGATGTCAGACGGTGAGGGTTGGGGTCGGGAGTCATGCCACTAATATGCACAAGAAATCTTTGCATTTCCTCTGAAGCAACACGTCGAGTCATCAAACGATGCCTGAAGACGTGTGAAACCCGCAGATTCTTTATTTCCCCGGTATTCGGCAACTCCACTGACGGCGTATCTTCAGGCACTGGTAGGCAAAGGTTTAAGCCATAACTGTGTTGGGTTCTCATCCACTGGGAATGGTTGCTCACGCAGCCTACCACACGACTCTGTTGGCTCTCATGTCCACAGTTAATTGTGAATGATCGTTTCATGACAAAGGTTGAATTCTAGCGTCAGTGTGTGTGTGGGAGTCCATATGGCTGCTCGTATGAAAGACTCACAAAGACGATCACATTATTCTTGTTATGTCTCTTAACTGCTTCCCGCGTTAGCGAGGTAGCGTCACGAACAGACGATGAAACGGGCATTCGTTTTTTTTTTTTTCTTTTCACCATGGAGTGCACTGCCTTTTGTCAAACTGATGTTGGTTAGGTTAAAACTTGTCCTGCAAAATGATGTTCTTCGTTTTCTTCACGAGCTGCTAGTGCTTACACTTTCTCTGTAAGGCTATTATAAATAATCGTTACGTGATACGGGATAACTACAGGGAGACCTGTAGGGTTGTTGGGATGTCACAATGATGGTGATGATGACGCTGGTGACCTCGATGTGAACGAGGATGAACTCGTTGATGACGCTAACGAATCATATGATACCAGCTGTGGCCATGAGAGGGTCATAACCAACATTTCAATCACCAGCGATAAGACTAACCATGACAGATGATAAGAGCTGAGCACGATAACGGCGACCGAGACTCCTACCCAAGGTCAGGTCAGGTCAGGTCAGGTCAGCGCGTGGGTGAGGGGTTGCTAAGGAGAAGAGAAGGAGAAGGAGGAGGAGGAGGAGGCAGAGGTGTAAGGATGACATGAGGAGGATAGATGACAGGAGACCTGATGGCCCATGACGAGGTGAGCTGCTGGAGGAGAGAAACAGAGTCCTGAGCTCATTTATGGCACCTTCCAAACACCACCACTCCCTCAGGCTCAACAGTCGGCTGGTATAATGCTATGACAGAATACCATATAGCATGAGAGAGTATACTGCCGTGGAAATTCTATAGGATAGTGTAAACGGTAGAAGTTCCCTGCTCTAAAGTCACCGAGCTTTTCCTGGGAAGGAAACTCAACTCAAAAATGGAAAGTAATATAAAAGAATAAAGATTCTAGACTTTTTATGCAGTAAATTCAGATTTTGTTCTTTTTTTCTGTCTCGAAAGAGGACAAGCTACTGAGAGCAAATATCATTCAAGTTTTGTTTACACTTGAGTCTAAAGGTACTGCTACTTTCTTCCACTCGTGTTAATCTATTCCAGTGTTCTACAACCACAGCTGAAAATATCTAGCCCACGTTGCTCTTACATCCCCTTCCTCTTAATTTCTAGTCGATGAATCTCTATATATAATGTAAAGAATCTTTCATCAACTTTCATTAAATTTTGTCCAAATTATTCAATGCTTTGAGAACGTCTGTGAGACCTCGTCGAAGTCTGCGCTGTTCTGCTGGGTGATTGAGGCAGATCCTCGGAATTTTGGCATATATGATCCTCGTTTGTGGAGAGAAAGGTGTAAGACTTGTCATCAAGCAGCATCTAAGTACCAGCGTCATGTCTGCTCTATGATGAGAGTAACATGTCGGCTGAATCGTACTAGAAACAGGTTAATGCTTCCTCCGCCTCCTCCTGCAGGGGTACCCCGGTGAACAAGCTATGGCAGTCAGGGGCTTCAGGACACTGAAGGGGAGCACCCAGCCACAGACCTAGGCGGTAGGGAGGAGGCATCTGGTGCTGGAGAGAGAGAGAGAGAGAGAGAGAGAGAGAGAGAGAGAGAGAGAGAGAGGCCAGTGGGGATGATAAAGAGATGAGAGCGGGTTGTGGGGATGAGAGACAAGGCGAAATAATGACAGCGAGAAAAATCAGGAAAGGATGAGAGAAATAATTACCAGAAGAACAGAAAAGAGACACAGAGGAAGAGGAGAGAGTACGGAAGAAAGATCCGAGTAAGGAATAGGAGGAAAGAAGTGAGGAGAGCAAGAACCAAGTTGGAGAGAGAAGGAGAGAGAGAAAGTGGAAGCTTGCAGTGAGAGAGGGGAATGGCGGAGGAGAGAGTAAAGTGAGGGTGTGACCAAAGCTTGGGACGATGTGGAGAGAGAGAGAGAGAGAGAGAGAGAGAGAGAGAGAGAGAGAGAGAGAGAGAGAGAGAGAGAGAGAGAGAGAGAGAGAGATCATGCAACGTGGATCGTCCTGGCTGACCGTCTCCCTCACTGGTCGGAGTGGCCGGGGGTCGCTCTGGTAGACCATCACTCGTAATGACTCCCCAGCTTTGAACAGAGTTTGGTAGTTCAGGTCGACACGATGGGGCAGATGAGTGACAAATCCAAGAGTCATTCGAGGCAAGAAAATAACTCGAGTTCTAGAACAGAATCGCTGCATTTGGGAGACAACATTGAGGACGGAAATGGAGGGGATCACTTGGATGGATGTATTATTACGCATTCTTTTCAAAGGACATAATGGGCAGAAACGACGCATATTTTGGGGACAAATGGAACTGAACGGAGATATCTGTGACGGTAAATCGAGCAGGATATCAAAGAGATGCGTGGCAAGAGGAGTCGATAAAAAGAAATTCCCGTCTCTGGCGAGGAACTCGGTAGGCGCTCTCCTTCGTCGTGGTGAAATACTTCTGCAGCGAACCCGGGTGGGGGTTAGGAGCGCAAGAGGCCGCTCAGATGGCTACCTTACGAAAGGAAATGTGGGTCTCATGAATCGATACGGCGGAGGGAGAGCTGCTATAGGCTGAGGAGTGTAGCGGCTGAAAGAAGGACGGAAAGAGGGGGAGTTTGAGGGTTGTTGGGAGGTGGAACACTCGTATGCCGGACTCAGGTAGTCGTCTGCCCCGAGGTGCGGGCTTTATACCCGTCGTGTGCTGCCGTTTGTGGCTTTCTGGTAACTCCCACAACTGCTGGAGGAAGGTCATCGCTTCCGCCCTCAACTAATGGCGGGAGTCGGCCTTACTTTTTTCTCTCTCTCTCTCTCTCTTAGATCGCGAGTAAGAAATGGATCTTTTGCGGCATTTTATGCTATAGGCTCCAGTCACAGACAATGGTCCTGGAGACCAGGCCTTGAAAAATTTGTCCAGTACAAGTAGTAGAAAAAATGGTGCTTCTCTGGAGATGTAAAGTTTGCCTCGTAAAAAGATGGCAGGTCGATGTCTTGAGGAGATGAGGTAGGTCAAGGTTATGAGGAGAGGTGGTAGGTCGGAGTTATGAAGAAAGGTGGTGGCAGGTCGAAAGTATGAGGAGAGGTGGTAGGTTTGAGTTATGAGGACAAGCGGTAGGTTGAAGGTATAAGGAAAGGTGGTGGGTTGAAGGTATGAGGAAGGGTGGTAGGTTGAAGGTATGAGGAAAGGTGGTAGGTTGAAGGTATGAGGAAGAATGGTAGGTTGAAGGTATGAGGAAAGGTGGTAGGTTGAAGGTTTGACGAAAAATAGTAGGTTGAAGGTATGAGGAAAGGTAGTGGGTTGAAGGTATGAGGAAAGGTGGTAGGTTGAAGGTATGAGGAAAGATAGAAGGTTGAAGGTATGAGGACAGGTTGTAGGTTGAAGGTATGAGGAAAGGTAGTGGGTTCAAGGTATGAGGAAAGGTGGTAGGTTGAAGGTATGAGGAAAGGTAAAAGGTTGAAGGTATGAGGACAGGTTGTAGGTTGAAGGTATGAGGAAAGGTAGTGGGTTGAAGGTATGAGGAAAGGTGGTAGGTTGAAGGTATGAGGAAAGATAGAAGGTTGAAGGTATGAGGACAGGTTGTAGGTTGAAGGTATGAGGAAAGGTAGTGGGTTCAAGGTATGAGGAAAGGTGGTAGGTTGAAGGTATGAGGAAAGATAAAAGGTTGAAGGTATGAGGAAAGATAGTACGTTGAAGGTATGAGGGAAAGATGGCAGGTCGCGGTTATGAGGACATATGGCAGGCCAGACGTACGAGGAACGACATTATGAGTTGGTTTGCTCGTCCTTTATTACCAATAAGACTCACGGTTTTGGTGGCAGTGATAAAACACAGGAAGGATGATGCTGGAAGAAACAGCAAGATGGAACAGGAAGCCAACTCACCCACACAAGGACTCCTGCTTTGTATGGCGCTCTATTCCAGAGGTAAATAATCTAAACATTTCATTCATCTTTCTTAATTTCCAGGGAACAGTCGAACGACCCTTGAGCACAACGGTACGACCTTTGAGCCCAAAGGTACGACCCGAGAGCACGATGGTACGACCTCCTGAGCTAGGCGATATGTGGCTTGTGGATGATGGCGTGATCTTTGACAAAAGGGTCGTACCGTCGTGCTCTAGGGGTCGTACCGTTGTGATCAAGGGCCATACCGTCGTGCTCAAGGGTAGTACCGCTCTGCTCCAGAGCCAAGACGTCGTGCTCAAGGACCTTACCGTTGTGCGTTAAGGTCGCACCGTTGTGCTCAAGGACCTTACCGTTGTGCGTTAGGGTAGCACCGTTGTGCTCAAGGGTCTTACCGTTGTGCGTTACGGTCGCATCGTTGTACTCAAGGACCTTACCGTTGTGCGTTAGGGTCGCACCGTTGTGTTCAAGGGCCTTACCGTTGTGTTCAAGGGCCTTACCGTTGTGCCTAAGGGTCGCACTATTGTGAGTTAGGGTCTCACCGCTGTGTTCAAGGGCCTTCCCGTTGTGCGTTAGGGTCGCACCGTTGTGCTCAAGGGCCTTACCGTTGTGCGTTAGGGTCGCACCGTTGTGCTCAAGGGCCTTACCGTTGTGCCTTAGGGTCGCTCCGTTGTGCTCAAGGGCCTTTACCGTTGTGCGTTAGGGTCGCACCCTTGTGCTCAGGGGCCTTTACCGTTGTGCCTCAGGGTCACACCGTTGTGCTCAAGGAAGGCATCAATCTTGCTCCAGTGGCATCATGGCCAGGGTGACCCACCCACCTCCACCTTCCTCACATGGTCCTGCCAGTCTGCCTGAGCGACCACCACACACCACGAAAACGTTGTCGACACCACAGGGTTTGTGATGATCACACACGATCCCTCCCAAGACGTTCCCTCTCACGTCATGCGGGTGCAACCAAGACCTAGTCTATCTCTCTATCTAACAAAAAAGATCTTATGTATCTATATATCTGTCTGTCTATCTAACAAGACATTATCTATCCATCTGTCTGTCTAGACCTAACCTATCTATCTGTCTATGAAGACCTAATCTATCTATCTATCTAACTAGACCTAATCGAGCCATCTGTCTAGCAAGACGATCTATCTATCTCCCTATCAAGACCTAATTCATCCGTCAAACAACACCTAATCCATCTATCTATCTATCAGTCTATCCGACTACCTATCTATTAAAACTTATCTATCTATCAAACAACACCTAACCTACCCATCTATCAAACAAGACATTCTGTCTATCTATCTAACAAGACCTAATCTATCAATCTAACAAGACCTAACATATCTACCTATCTATCAAGACCGAACTATTCAATCCCTTTAGTTTCATTCTAGAGAACCTTTGATCAATTTGCCTTCCATTTCTGCGCATGTCGTCGCTCCCTTATCATCATCTTTTCTTTTCGTATGCCAGACAAAGCAACAGTTTCCCAGTAACTCTGCAAACTGACTCCTCTTTTTTTTTTCCCAATATATCCTCATCTTTCCTCTTCCTTTTCCGTGATTAAGCTTCTTCATCCCTCTTAAAGTTCCCTGTCACACTTCACCTTGAATTTCCAAGAAGTGTCTCCTCCTCCAAGAAAAAAAGAAGTTATCTCCAGTCTGTTTCGTTCCTGATCAACGTCACAACAGATTCCACTTTCTGTCTGTCACGCCTCTACGGTGGGCGTCACATACTGGTCCCGTCTCACACCAGATGCTCATCGCAGATCCTTGTGGGTCCTGTGACGTACCTGTTGTTACAGGTAAGGTACTTGAGGGTACAGGTAGCTATTCGCTGGTACATGTAAGTACCTACATGGACAGGTAGGTACTCATAGGGACAAGCAGGTACTATTAGGTTCAGGTAGGCACTCATAGGTACAAGCAGGCACTCATAGGGACAAGCAGGTACTCATACGGACAAGCAGGTACTCATAGGGACAAGCAGGTACTCATAGGGACAAGCAGCCACGCATAGGGACAAGCAGCCACTCATAGGGACAAGCAGCCACTCATAGGGACAAGCAGGTACTCATAGGGACAAGCAGCCACTCATAGGGACAAGCAGGTACTCATAGGGACAAGCAGGTACTCATAGGGACAAGCAGCCACTCATAGGGACAAGCAGGTACTCATAGGGACAAGCAGCCACGCATAGGGACAAGCAGCCACTCATAGGGACAAGCAGGCACTCATAGGGACAAGCAGGTACTTATAGGGACAAGCAGGTACTCATAGGGACAAGCAGGTACTCATAGGGACAAGCAGGCACTCATAGGGACAAGCAGGCACTCATAGGGACAAGCAGGCACTCATAGGGACAAGCAGGTACTCATAGGGACAAGCAGGTACTCATAGGGACAAGCAGGTACTCACAGGGACAAGCAGGTACTCATAGGGACAAGCAGGTACTCATAGGGACAAGCAGGTACTCATAGGGACAAGCAGGTACTCATAGGGACAAGCAGGCACTCATAGGGACAAGCAGCCACTCATAGGGACAAGCAGCCACTCATAGGGACAAGCAGCCACTCATAGGGACAAGCAGCCACTCATAGGGACAAGCAGGTACTGATAGGGACAAGCAGGCACTCATAGGGACAAGCAGGCACTCATAGGGACAAGCAGGCACTCATAGGGACAAGCAGGCACTCATAGGGACAAGCAGGCACTCATAGGGACAAGCAGCCACGCATAGGGACAAGCAGCCACTCATAGGGACAAGCAGCCACTCATAGGGACAAGCAGGTACTCATAGGGACAAGCAGCCACTCATAGGGACAAGCAGGTACTCATAGGGACAAGCAGGTACTCATAGGGACAAGCAGCCACTCATAGGGACAAGCAGGTACTCATAGGGACAAGCAGCCACGCATAGGGACAAGCAGCCACTCATAGGGACAAGCAGGCACTCATAGGGACAAGCAGGCACTCATAGGGACAAGCAGGTACTCATAGGGACAAGCAGGTACTCATAGGGACAAGCAGGTACTCATAGGGACAAGCAGGTACTCATAGGGACAAGCAGGTACTCATAGGGACAAGCAGGTACTCATAGGGACAAGCAGGTACTCATAGGGACAAGCAGCCACTCATAGGGACAAGCAGGTACTCATAGGGACAAGCAGGTACTCATAGGGACAAGCAGCCACTCATAGGGACAAGCAGGTACTCATAGGGACAAGCAGGTACTCATAGGGACAAGCAGCCACTCATAGGGACAAGCAGGTACTCATAGGGACAAGCAGGTACTCATAGGGACAAGCAGCCACTCATAGGGACAAGCAGGTACTCATAGGGACAAGCAGGTACTCATAGGGACAAGCAGGTACTCATAGGGACAAGCAGGTACTCATAGGGACAAGCAGGTACTCATAGGGACAAGCAGGTACTCATAGGGACAAGCAGGTACTCATAGGGACAAGCAGGTACTCACAGGGACAGTAAGTTACTCAGAGGTACAGGCAAATGCTCGTAAGTCAAAGTAAGTACTCATAGGTACAGGTAAGTAGATCACAGGTACAGGTAGATCATAGGTACAGGTAAGTAGATCACAGGTACAGGTAGACCATAGTTACAGGTAAGTAGATCACAGGTTCAGGTAGATCATAGGTACATGTAAGTAGATCACAGGTACAGGTAGATCATAGGTACAGGTGGATCATAGGTACAAGTAAGTAGATCACTGGTACAGGTAGATCATAGGTACAGGTAGACCACAGGTACAGGTAAGTAGATCACAGGTACAGGTAAGTAGATCAAAGGTACAGGTAGATCATAGGTACAGGTAGACCACATGTACAGGTAAGTAGATCACAGGTACAGGTAAGTAGATCAAAGGTACAGGTAGATCATAGGTACAGGTAGACCACAGGTACAGGTAAGTAGATCACAGGTACAGGTAGATCATAGGTACAAGTAAGTAGATCAAAGGTACAGGTAGATCATAGGTACAGGTAGGTACTAACAGGTACAGGTAAGACCTTGTGTATACTGCCTATGGTAGACACTAGTGTCTCTCATGTTTTCAATATTTATCATTTAGTTGTATATCTGGTTTGCCCCATGATGTATCCTTTGATGTATCCCAAGGGTCAATCACTTCCCTGCTACTGGAAGAGGCGCAGCCCTGGAGCTGCAGGAGCCTTTGCAAAAGGTGGTCCTGGAGTAACGTCAGGACCCCATTAAGAAAGGGGTCGAAAGGCAATCATAAGTAAATAAATATGCGTATGTCCCAAGGAGTATCATCTGATTTATCCCTAAGTGTGTATTCCCTGGTGTATATCCCCTAGTACATCCCCTTGTGTATCCCTGGTGCATATCCCCTGGTGTATATCCCCTGATGCATCCCCTGGTGTATATACCCTTGTGTATCCCTTGGTGTATATCCCCTGGTGTATATCCCCAAGCGTATCCCCATATGTTTATCCCTAAGTGCATCAACTGCTGTATATACGCTTGTGTATCCCCTAGCGCATATCCCCTAGTGTATCCTCTGGTGTATATCCCCTAGTGTATATCCCCAAGCGTATCCCCTGGTGTACATCCCCTAGCGTATTCCTAGAAGTATATACCCAAAGGCCCAGTCCTCTGTTCTTAACGCTACCTCGCTAATGCGGGAAATGGCGAATAGTATAAAATAAATATATATATATATATATATATATATATATATATATATATATATATATATATATATATATATATATATATATATATATATATATATATAAGCGTAAATCTCCCGTGGTACACCCCTTCTATCGAAGACGAAATCTTGGGAAACCAAGTTCGACATCAGCTCCGTCGCGCTGGCCAGTCGCTCTCATTCCCGCAAATTACAATCCTTCGTCTTTCCTTTCGTTCCGCGCATCCTTGAACGATCAGAAGCCTCGTGTGTCTAAATATACTTCATCAAACCTTTCAATCATTCTTTGTTATATCATCCAGTCCCGAAGCTGTGCGTAAACTTGATATATGTCTTTATATACATGTCCGGCTTATGTCTCACTTGTCAGCGATCATCTCCCTCTAGACCTCGTTTATATGATATATCTATATGATATATATAGTCGGATTACATGAACAAAATCAATACCTAACCGTAGATTCAGGTGGGGTCATTCGGCTGCCCCGGGTGTCGTAACTTTAGGCCGCACCAGAGTTAGGAATATCCCATCCGGCCACACTAACTCGAACTGCGTGGTTTGCAACAGGCTGGTCCGTTCCACAGCAGGACCCTTGTATAGCTCTGTCAACAACATCTTGGACCGTTCCAAAGGCAGGGCCCTCGTATAACTTTGTCTATAACATCTGGGACCGTTCCACCGCAGGGCCCTCGTATAGCTTTGTCTACAACATCTTGGTCCGGTCCACAGCAGGAAAGTCGAATAGCTTGGTTGACAACATACTGGTTCGTTCCGTAGCAGGACCGTCGTATAGCTTCGTTTACAACATATTAGTCCGTTCTACAATAGGAACCAACTCTCAATCTGGGCCAGGATTAACAGCAATCACATTTGGTTTTCCGACTAAAATACTTACTAATTTAAGGAATAAGATATTTTCTTTTTCTCTTACGAACGAAAGATCTACTTAAACTGCGAATACTACAGGAACAGAAATCGCGAGAATAAACTTGGAAAAGACGTAATTCAGGAGGAATTCAAGGTGATGTGCTGACCCCGGGCAAGAAGACAGCTCTGGGCTACATCACCGTCGCCCTGTGCCCTGCGGCCGATCAAGTCTCTCATATTTTCGAAAATTCTGTGTTATTAGATTTTTTCTGGCTATAGACCGGAAATGATTTTGATTTCATGTCTCATCAGTCAGAGAGGCCGGAGGTCGCTAGAGCACACAAACACACACACACACACACACACACACACACACACACACACGGAGATTATTTGAAGTTCATGGAAAACGAAATTGTCGGGTCGATTTCAGAACAAAAATTTTCGATGTATATTTTTTCATATATATTCACCATTTCCCGCGTTAGTGAGGAAGCGTTGAGAACAGAGGACTGAGCCTTAGAGGGAGTATCCTCACTTGGCCCCCTTCTCTGTTCCTACTTTTGGAAAATCAATATAAAAAGGGGGGAACTCTACAGGCACGCTCTTGTTTACTTCCCTCATTTGGTCATGACCATCAATAGTTTATTTTTGGGTATTCATCAGGAAATTGCACTAGTGAGTGGAAGAATGGAAGCTTGATTATGTTAGGTGTTGCTCTTGATGATGTTCCAGGATCCCACTTGCTTCAGGAAACACATCAAGTCACGATTCATCATCATTGAGGCTGAATCATCGTTAAGTTGACGTATATATATATATATATATATATATATATATATATATATATATATATATATATATATATATATAGGCTCTGTTGTACACAAGAGTCGTGCTCTGGTAATTCAGAATAACACCACATTAGAACAGGGACCCCTGTGTGGGTCAGCTGGCCCTCTGATCACTCATTCTATTAACGTCAGCGTCTTTCCTTCAAGTTAAAAGTAAAATACCAGCTCTTGGAAGCCTCACGAGTCTGTCAGTCAGGGGTATGTTTCTGGGCATGGACACACCCCTGAGTTAGCTTGTGGTAAGTTACAAGCAGTTGGTTGGCTGAGACTTTTCACAGCCGTGGTGCTGTACCCCAGTCGAAGTTGGTTTGCCCAAGTTGGTTTACCAACCAGAGGAAGGATGAACAGCTGGGTGTGGTGTGCGCCGTCTGTCGGAGCCGGGGATCGAACTAAATGGATTACTCACCAGCAACGCTAACAATAGCACCAGCGCGGTGCCTTATGTTACATTAGTACCAAAAAAAAGGGTAAAACTTCAATTGTATAAGTAAAAAAGGACCGAGAAACCTTCACATGTATTTCCTCATAACTTCGATCAGTCACATTTACTCATAACTTTGACCAGACACATCTTCCTTCATAACTTCGACCAACCATCTTCCCTCATAACTTCGACCAGCCACCTTCCTCATCACTTCGATCTGCCATCTTCCTTCATAACTTCGACCAGCCACCTTCCTTCATAACTTCGACCAGCCACCTTCCCTCATAACATCGACCTGCCACCTTCCTTCATATCTTCAATCTGCCACCTTCCTTCATATCTTCGATCTGCCACCTTCCCTCATACCTTCAACCAGCCACCTTCCCTCATAACTTCGACCAGCCACCTTCCTCATCACTTCGACCAGCCACCTTCCCTCATCACTTCGACCAGCCACCTTCCCTCATCACTTCGACCAGCCACCTTCCCTCATCACTTCGACCAGCCACCTTCCCTCATCACTTCGACTTGCCATCTTCCTCCATATCTTCGACCAGCCACCTTCTCTCATAACTACGACCAGCCACCTTCCCTCATCACTTCGACTAGCCACCTTCCTCATCACTTCGACTTGCCATCTTCCTCCATATCTTCGACCAGCCACCTTCTCTCATAACTACGACCAGCCACCTTCCTTCATAACTTCTACCAGCCACCTTCCTTCATAACTTCGACCAGCCACCATTACATAAGGCAAACACTGGACACCAAAAATACCCATCTCCTCTCTTTCTTTGACTCCTTTTTTTCACATCTTACTCAAGGCCTGGGCCTCGACGAGAACCTTTCTCCGTGAGTGGGACCTTTGACTAAAAAAAATAAAAAATAAAATTCAACGGAAAAGATTCACATTTTATTTCCGCTACATATGAAAATACGGCGGAGTACCGCGGAGGAGGAGGTGGGGTGAGTGGCCGCCCTCCAGCAGTGGTAGGGGAGATGCCAGGACACAACAGACTGGAGGACACGACGAGTAGATAGACAGCACCTCTGGGATGACTTCCCGAGGCCAGAGATACGAGTACTCCACCTCAACTTCCTCCCTCTCCTCTCGCCTTGCTCAGCTTCCTCCCTCTCTTCTCGCCTTGCTCAACTTCCTCCCTCTCTTCTCGCCTTGCTCAACTTCCTCCCTCTCTTCTCGCCTTGCTCAACTTCCTCCCTCTCTTCTCGCCTTGCTCAACTTCTACCCTCGCTAGTCTATGGAGCAACTCTACCGCCATCGTGTCAGATACATGAACCTCACATATTCACAGAGGAACAATCCACCCAGCTGTTCTGCAAAGAATATTACACCACGACACTGAGGGAGTTCAGTCCAACTGAAGTCCTTGCCATGTGTATATATCATCTATTCTTATATTCACCAGGACTCAGCTCTCTGCTGTCCTATTAGACTGAAAGTCTTAGATATCTCAATGGCTTCTAAACCCTGAGTAAGTGTGTTCACATATATCTAAATAACTAACCCCTTGAACCTTCTTCTCGCTGAGACGTGTTTCTAATTCTAAAATCCTCTCCCTTAAATACAGAAACTTTGCTTTCGAACTGGAATCATAAACCATTTCACGAATGTTTCTTGGATTTGTATCGAAGTTGCTGTCCAATCGACTTGGAGACAACACTGCAAGTACTGGAGATGGTCAGCCAGGAACAGTGTGGGCGATGGATGGACGTCCTACGAGAAGTGCAGGTCGTAGTCTGTTACCAGAACGACTCCCACCCCCATGACCTGCAAAGGTTGCGCTCCACAGGAATGACTTCGATGTATCCCGGCGTTACTCTAGCACGACCACGAGTAAATAAAAAACAAATCAAAACTATGATGCATATATTAGGTACTCCCAATACATCCATAAATCCATAGAAGCATTCATACATTCACATACATTCATACACAAGGTCAGATACATCGTCTTAGGAGACTGGTACATTACAGAGCTCACCCGCTGATTTATTCCCTCCGTCCAGAGCATCGCAGACATGACTGAAAACTGAGATGACAGGAGCGAGGAGCCGTCAAGGTCTTGACCATGACGAGGAAGGTCATATATGACATCCAGTCCTTCTGCTCCTCCTCCAATCTGTCCTCTCTCTCTCCACCAGTCTCTCCTCTTTCTCCTCTAATCTCACCTCTCTCTCTCCTCAAGTCTCGCCTCTTTCTCCAGTCTCTCCTCTTCCCCCTCCAGTCTCCTGTTTCTCCTTTTATCTCACGTCTGTCTCCTCCAGTCTCCTCTGTTTCTCCTCCAATCTCTCCTCTTTCTCTCTCCCCCAGTCTCTCATCTTTCTCCTCCAGTCTCTCAACACTCTTCCTCGAAGCCTCTCGCTCTTCTCTGTGTCTCGTCCTTATTCCCTTGCGTTCAACGAACCCTCTGTCTTTCTCCTCTTCGTTTATCTTCCCGTTCATCCCAAGAGACGACACTGCATCTCTCTCAAACTAACACATCGTCCCATGCATTAAACACACTCGCACTGTACTCCCTCCTGCACCTTTCTCGAGTTTATACCCTTTGTGCCTCTCCTCTTATCTTCCGCTCCACTTCCTCTCTTCCCATCTTGCTTCATTCTCTCCTAAGTCTTGCCTTTTACACCCTTTCTCTGGTGTCCTCTCCCACACTCTCCCCCATCTATTCCAGTACGCCTGTTCCAGTCTTTTTTCCTTCACTCTCTTCATTACCGCATTCAAACTTTCCTGATTCCTTTGTTCAAACTCTTATCCCCTCACCTCGGTTATCCTTTGTCCGTCTCCACAGCTCTCTCTCTCTCTCTCTCTCTCTCTCTCTCTCTCTCTCTCTCTCTCTCTCTCTCTTACTCCGAGATCGGATCAATCTTTAAATGTGGGAGGGAAAATTATGCAAAAATCACTATATATATATTTTTTTTTTTGATGTCAGTTGAGACGGCAACTTAGGGGTGGATGAAAAGCTGGGGTGACTGTGGACCGACTGCCGCAAACCAGGATTCGAACTTATGCGCATCACAGTCAGCAACACTAACCATCAGACCACGGGAGACCCTAGCCTGGCATCACACGCGATAGACTCAAAAAGAAAAAAAAAATCGAACATCTGATCAAAGACAACACTATGTATGAATCCCCAGCGAAGAACTCCACCATAATACGGAAATCCTCATTACGATAGCATCTACGCAACGTATATATATAAAACGAATGATATTGGAACACTGTGTTTCTTGGACTTTGTTAAGGTATATGATGACAAAAGAGTACGATAAAGAATTAGCTAAACCCATTATTAAAAAGTCAGAATAGGAAGATGGAACACGATGTTTCATCTGCAACAAAGGGAAGCTTTGGGGTATGTAGAAAACGGAGAAATTTTACAGACCATTTATGTGTTGTGTGTCCTAGAAGGCGACTAAAAAAGTTGGGGGAAGTAGAGGGAGAGACGCTGGAAATCTTCCTGAACTGCTTTCCGAAAACAGGAACAGAAGAAAGAGCCAAATGAAGATCTGTTTACCTTTAAGGTTCTGACATCCGATCTGAACGCTACCTCGCTCAAGCGGAAAATAGCGAACATGTATGAAAGAAAAGAAAACGGAAACATACAAAAAGATAATGTTCCATCAGGGATGCCATAAGGAACGGTATTAGTTCCAGTTCCGTAAGGAATGCTATTAGTTCCAGTTCCAGTTCCGTAAGGAATGCTATTAGTTCCAGTTCCAGTTCCGTAAGGAATGCTATTAGTTCCAGTTCCAGTTCCGTAAGGAATGCTATTAGTTCCAGTTCCATAAGGGACGGTATTAGTTCCAGTTCCGTATGGAATGCTATTAGTTCCAGTTCCAATTCCGTAAGGAATGCTATTAGTTCCAGTTCCAGTTCCGTAAGGAATGCTATTAGTTCCAGTTCCAGTTCCGTAAGGAATGCTATTAGTTCCAGTTCCATAAGGGACGGTATTAGTTCCAGTTCCGTAAGGAATGCTATTAGTTCCAGTTCCAGTTCCGTAAGGAATGCTATTAGTTCCAGTTCCAGTTCCGTAAGGAATGCTATTAGTTCCAGTTCCATAAGGGACGGTATTAGTTCCAGTTCCGTAAGGAATGCTATTAGTTCCAGTTCCAATTCCGTAAGGAATGCTATTAGTTCCAATTCCAGTTCCGTAAGGAATGATATTAGTTCCAGTTCCAGTTCCGTAAGGAATGCTATTAGTTCCAGTTCCATAAGGAACGGTATTAGTTCCAGTTCCGTAAGGAATGCTATTAGTTCCAGTTCCATAAGGGACGGTATTAGTTCCAGTTCCTTGTACAATAACATACACTGCCAGGGGGAGTAATGGAAAAGGATATCACGATGCCCCAGTAAATATGGCCCGAGACCAAATGAAACGACCGGATCCTCTGTTATACAATCTCTTTCCAGAGGCTTTTGCTGCCCACGGCTGCGCTACTTTCCAGCAGCAGGGAAGTGGAGAACACCCTGGGAGTGAGAAGGTTCATGGACAAGCCTGTGTACTCACTGTGATACAACCCTCGCCAGAGGTGAATATCCACGCGCGGTATAACCTTAGAGAGAGAGAGAGAGAGAGAGAGAGAGAGAGAGAGAGAGAGAGAGAGAGAGAGAGAGAGAGAGAGAGAGAGAGAGAGAGAGACTTGGCAGGGAGATACAAGGAGAGATATAAGAAATCCCTCGCCCAAAAGACGCGGGCATCGCTTCCCATTACCTCCAGCTTGTGGGGTTTACCTTCAAGGCCCGAAGACGTGTAGTATGGCGTTGATGACGTGGCCAGAGATGGTATCTTTCCACTGTGGTATTAGGGAGAAGCAGTTTGGTTACACCTGCCTCGTGAAATTGGTTCGTCTAAGCTTATTTACGTTGATACGGCGTAGTCAGGTTAGGCCAAGTGTCGGATGTGTTTGTGAAATATGAAGTACAACAGGAAAAGATTCGGCTCGGTTACACTCTACCTACAATGGTCGCCCAACCATACCGGGTTCGTGGTGCTCCTTCTCCCACACACACACACACACACACACAGAGGCTACCTGGCATAAGCTATGGTGTGGGCGTGTGTGTGTGTATACATACATAGGAGTAAAGGCATGGTACATATATACAGGTTAAGAGACGTGGGCAACACGAACGCACAACTCCCCATCCGTAACACACAAATAGCACACACACACACACACACACACCAGGAAGCTGGAAAAGCAGCTGCGTCACCAGACTGGAATAAGGAGGAAGTCTTTGCTATAGAGAAAAGATTATCATAATGGAGGGAACAAAGGAAAGACGCCAGAGGAGCGTTCTTGAAATGGGTTCAGGTCACCAATGGGCGCGCCGCAGACTCATAACTCTTTTTGAATTATTTGAATAACTTACCAGAAGGACTGGACTCCAGGCTGAACATGTTTGCGGCTGATACCAAGGTCATGAGGGTAGTAAAAAGTAAGAAAGGTTGCATCAACATACGAGGGAACCCAAGGGGCGTCCTCAGTAATTCAGGGGGCGGGGTGGGCGCCCCTTATACCTGTATAGTTTTATAGTTATGGCAAGAAGAAGGACGCCAGCACAGGAGCAGTGGATGAATGGCCTAAAAAAGAGTCACGAGACAACGATGTAGCCAGCGTACAGAAGATAAAAACAAACATAAGTCTACTATACTATCGCTACGAAGAATAAAAACCCAACCACAGAGGAGAATAAAACAGCGCACAATCAGAGCTACAGAGAAGTCTGGGTGACGCATTAACATCGAGGGTTTGATGACCGATCATATTAACATGTGAACCGCGCAAGGAGAACCGACCCTAACACGTCAGTACAGAATGTGGCACCTCTCTGAGAACTAAAAATTACACCTGGCCAAGACTATGATAATACCTGTCCTTAACCTACTCACCTGTACCAGCGTTCCTTAACTTCATATCACGCTCGTTGAAGTGACAGAGGATACAGAATAACGCTGTATAATTCGTCACAAATGGAAAAATACCACCTACAATGAACACACCGCTGGACAGCTTGAATCACAATAAGAAAGTCCAACGCGATACGAGCCGCGAAGAAGGTCTGTTACCCACGGAAGGTGCTGCATGTAAAGCAGGTCAACATAGGCTGGTGGTATGGTCGAATATAAGAACGAACTGGCTGTGGCAAGCTCCAAGGCTCTCCCCCTTCCCCTTGTGTTGACCAACAGATCGAAGAGCCCACCACCAAATCAACAAAACCACTTGGCCAATATTTGCCAACGATTACCACAACCAGACATCAGCTCCCTTCCTCACAGCGTACCTACCGACCGACCCTATCTCCACCAAACACAGCTGAGGAATATCAAGTAGCTAGGCGCCTTCACCGCCTTAAAACCAGACGCTCGACCACACCCATAGATCTTCCGGTGAATCTATACAAAGGAATTCTCCCATGAATTAGCTTCACCGTTAACCGTCACGTTTAATGCTTCACTCAAAGAATCTAAATGCCCCACTGCTCGAAGGACAGCCTACGCCACTCCACTACCCACAGCCACCAACCTTGAGTCTCGAAATAGCTTACGCCCTGTTGCCATCGCTCCAATCCCCAGTCAAAATTATAAAAGCTTTGTGTCCGACCGGGCTTATGCTGATAGTACTGATTCAGTAGGCTTTCTGCACCTTAGAAAAGCGACGTCTCCCTCTATAACTCACTGCCTTGTCGGCCTCCTAAACTACATTTATTGCAGCTTCGAACAAGTGCAAGACTTCTTTCGGTGGCACTCAGCCCATGTTGATTTCCTAATAGGCTTTCGAGTTGGTGAACCTTAACTTTATTATGGAAAGAACCATCGACCTGGGACGACTACGGGCGGACTTACTGACCGGGCGACACCAAGCCATCCGTTTGAGAGGAGCCACACCGACATGACTACTACCTCCTTAACTTGTGGCGTACCACAAGGCACCTTGATGGTGCCGTTCTGCTTCCTCATCCTTATCACTGGCGACCAGAGGCACACAAGCCACAGCTGGAAGTATGCAGACGACGCCATCTTTTGGCATCACCATCAACAACAACTCTCTTGACGTCAGTGCTCTTCAGGACGTCATCAACAACCTTCAGGCGTGGACTTCGGCCAACGACGTCACCATCAACCACACCAAGACGGTGATGACGCACATCCACTTGGGTGTGCAGACAACATCCTGCCCCCCTGACATCATCACACTAGGCCCTGACGTCCCCTGGTACTCAAGAGACTTTAAACTTCTAGGTGTCATTATAGAACACGAAGTCCAGCTGGAGGCGTTACGTCAGCACTATAATCAAATCTTCCTCATACCGTCTGTACGTTCTCCGCTGACTGAAATACGAGGCGTCCCACCAGTTGAGCTCAGAATTGTCTATACCATCTTTATTTCACCTATATTCACCTACGTATCCCTGGCATGGTCGAAAGAGGGGATACAAGGGAACACAGAAATATCCTGGGCCCATCTTACACTACAAGAGTCTTTCATCTTGCTGAACACCGTCAGCTCACACGGAAGTCTGGCACTAAACCGCTAACCCAACCCCATCACACATACCTCCTCTCATTTAACGCCCCTCCACCTCGGACTACCGTTCTTCCCCATATTCGATGTGCTCCAGTTAGAAGAGCTCATGCAGACGGATATATGAACTGTCCTAAGCGTCCTACTACTGCTGTGAACGTCTTAACAGTCCGTGAACAAGCGCATGGGCAAAGAAGTAAACAGCTCAGTTTTCTATCAGATAGACTATGTGGGTTGTCAGCTACTGTGTTACTGTAACTATTCATCACTCATTGTTTACCTAAGTGCATACTGTATAAACCATAGTATTTACCCTGTAGACATGTACACATGCCTGTACATCTACCATCCTGGCTACCTAGATGTACCTCACTTACGTGCTTATTCAAAGCTTGGAAATATTCAGCTCCACCTTGGTCTTACACTCTTTTACGACTGGTCAACTATCATGACTACCCAGATCTGTAATATCTGTCACACCTCAACTGTGCTTTCTCAGTCACATGGCTGCCAAATACAATAAACAGTTATTACAATATTCATTCATGTATTCTACGATTAAAGATTAACCCAGTCGGATCACACCTACGAAAAACAGCCCAAAAAGTATGTCAGAGACTTACAGACAACGATGATACAAACTAAGACATAATCAGAGATCTGGGCAACAGTACAAGAATGGAACACATCTGGTTCCCTCGAAGCCTTAAAGCAGTTAAGAGAGGCTTCACCCATCCATCGCTGTACACAATGCACAGTGTTTAGCTTAATGAATCTCCTTCAGAGGCACATGAATACAAACGCGAGTCCAAGTCTGCCGGGGGTATATAAATAAGGAACTGAAAACACGCTTCCCGGAAAATCTCCCCCGCAGGTATCAAACCAACTCACACCACACGCCTGTACACACTCAAGCCTTCTCCTTCATTTCAAACTATCCTTCCCCCTGTCACACCTCTTCTTCCTCTCCTCTAACCACTCCTACTGAGAGAGAGAGAGAGAGAGAGAGAGAGAGAGAGAGAGAGAGAGAGAGAGAGAGAGGGAGAGAGAGAGACTGCGTGTGAGCAAAAGAGCGGAACGGGCCGTTCCTCCACACCACTTGACAATATCCTGAATATTTAACCAGGCTGGCCTAGTGGAGAGGCCGCTACTGTAGCTCCCTTCTGTTTATCGTTCCAAGCGGGGCAACAACAACGCCTCTGGTGAGCGCGCGCCGTACCTAGTAACCTAGTAAGTTCTCTTTCACACACAGCCTCGCACCACCTTCCTGTGGATTGTGCCGCTGATCGCTCTATTTCCCCGAGGGTGTAAACTTGATAGTATGGCTGCGAAGTCGTGGCTGGAGTTAGGAGCACAGTTAACAGTGTCTTGGGTCTGTACACATGGACATATTTAGCAACGAGTGTTAGAAGAGTGAGTCTATCAAAGTCAGTCCATAATGTTATCATAAGTATCAAAATTTCTGTCAGTCATCTACGTAATTTTTCCCCCTCTCCTTCACGCTATATTTTACATCACGTTCAGGTTTCTTGGCGAAGACATTTGCCAGCAAATGACACGTGAAGTCTTATTCAAGTTGGTCTGCACGAGTGAGAGTGTTTCAATAGAACTGTAAATCATGAGACACTTCTTTTCATGCAACTGGTAAATATTATTAATTGGATATTTTGCTGTCGTGTAGTCTGAGGCTACAGACGACTTTAGGACTTGCTTGTTTGTAATAGGAAGGTGGAACTAGACCAGAGTCAGTTTAGGTTAGGAGCTGAGTGAACGCCAGCATTGGAAACCAGTCAAGATGTGTTTTATGAACTATTTGTTATCATCTCTTTGGGGAGAGATCTATACACTCACGGGACCCACGTCTGCTGAATTTTCAATGCCGTGTGTGCGTGTGTGTGTGTGTGTGTGTGTGTGTGTGTGTGTGTGTGTGTGTGTGTGTGTGTGTGTGTGTGTGTAAGACAAACATCAACAACAGTGAGTACATACTCAAGGCTGGACCCTCACTCTCTCTCTGCACCTCCACCACCATCAGGAAGCTCTCCAGGTCTCTTCATCTAACCTTTTCTCTTTCCACCACACTGACCACATGCCAAAATATTTTCTCAAATATCTTTGCATCGGTTCATTATGGTTCTCATGGACTAGAACCTTCACACTCTCCTTATCATCATGCAGATAGATCATACGTGATCGTGTGATTCCTGCCTGACCCTTACATGCTGAGGTCATGCGACTTACAAATGTCCGTAAAAACCGACATTCGTTCATTGTCTCTGTACCTCTGAAGATATGAATTATCACGAAAGCGCCCCGATCTTCGTGTTCATCTTCCTTGTGGCTGCTAGCATATGATCATCATACATTCCTTTATTCATTTCGACACAATGTATCTTCTTCTTAAGACCTATACAATTACAAAATGTTCACTCCAACCTCTCCCTCATTCGTGTTGTCACCACCTCACTTCCGCATACGATCCCACATTATTCTGGTCTGTTCGCTCTGGACTTGAATCTCCATCGGGTTCACTCGTGTCAGGCATGGCCCTCCTTCCTTACTAACCACGAACGCTCCTTTCACCCAGCGCACTTACACATCCCTTTTATCCCTAGTACCGTTAAACCACGATGTGTGTGCCAGTTACATACCTACACGAGAAAATGGCCATTTACCTCTTCTCTTCACTAATCAAGAAATAATGACTGTGGACTTGATGCCAATGTTTATCATCCCACTATGTAAACAGTCCTGGATCTTGAGCCATGACCTGATCCGTCAGAAGTGGGTCAAGGACGAGTGGGTCCACTGATCGAATATCTCCTAGTAAAGCTAAGATAACTGACCTATCACTGTCTCTAGAAATAAGGTCCCTCAGAGTAAACTAACTGTACTTCTTTTGTCTCCAATATAAACTGCTTTACTCCTTTTGTCTCCAGACTTAAGTAGTGTCTCCAGAAATAAGGTCCCTCACAGAATACACTGCTTTACTCCTTCTAGCTCCGGACATAAGTTCTCTCACGATTACAAAAGTTGGGTGAGCGTACCTGTAATTATCTTGGGAGGTATTGATTAGACGGGTGAAGCCAGAACAAGACCATCAGACACACACACAGACAAAAGCTGTCAAGAATGATGCATCGGTACTGTAGCGGGATGTATCTATCACAATCACTCCTGGCATGGATTCTGTAGACATTTATGAAGACGACACAATGTAGAGTTATATTCTCTTGGAAAGATTAAGACATATGTGTGAATGCAATGGTTAAAGCAGGAACAGTTACTTGATCGAATAAGCTGTGTCTATAAAGACTAGAGAAAGAATTCTCAGTGAATAAGTAGTTATGGCAGGGGTGTGTGATGTCTCCATGGTTGTTTAATTTGTTTATGGATGGGGTTGTTAGGGAGGTGAATGCAAGAGTTTTGGAAAGAGGGGCAAGTATGAAGTCTGTTGGGGATGAGAGAGCTTGGGAAGTGAGTCAGTTGTTGTTCGCTGATGATACAGCGCTGGTGGCTGATTCATGTTAGAAACTGCAGAAGCTGGTGACTGAGTTTGGTAAAGTGTGTGAAAGAAGAAAGTTAAGAGTAAATGTGAATAAGAGCAAGGTTATTAGGTACAGTAGGGTTGAGGGTCAAGTCAATTGGGAGGTGAGTTTGAATGGAGAAAACCTGGAGGAAGTAAAGTGTTTTAGATATCTGGGAGTGGATCTGGCAGCGGATGGAACCATGGAAGCGGAAGTGGATCATAGGATGGGGGAGGGGGCGAAAATTCTGGGAGCCTTGAAGAATGTGTGGAAGTCGAGAACATTATCTCGGAAAGCAAAAATGGGTATGTTTGAAGGAATAGTGGTTCCAACAATGTTGTATGGTTGCGAGGCGTGGGCTATGGATAGAGTGGTGCGCAGGAGGATGGATGTGCTGGAAATGAGATGTTTGAGGACAATGTGTGGTGTGAGGTGGTTTGATCGAGTAAGTAACGTAAGGGTAAGAGAGATGTGTGGAAATAAAAAGAGCGTGGTTGAGAGAGCAGAAGAGGGTGTTTTGAAATGGTTTGGGCACATGGAGAGAATGAGTGAGGAAAGATTGACCAAGAGGATATATGTGTCGGAGGTGGAGGGAACGAGGAGAAGAGGGAGACCAAATTGGAGGTGGAAAGATGGAGTGAAAAAGATTTTGTGTGATCGGGGCCTGAACATGCAGGAGGGTGAAAGGAGGGCAAGGAATAGAGTGAATTGGAGCGATGTGGTATACCGGGGTTGACGTGCTGTCAGTGGATTGAATCAGGGCATGTGAAGCGTCTGGGGTAAACCATGGAAAGCTGTGTAGGTATGTATATTTGCGTGTGTGGACGTATATATATACATGTGTATGGGGGGGGGGGGTGGGCCATTTCTTTCGTCTGTTTCCTTGCGCTACCTCGCAAACGCGGGAGACAGCGGCAAAAAAAAAAAAAAAAAAAAAAACTTCTATTTCAAGACATAAGGTCCCTCAGAGAATAAACTTCCCAACTATTTCTGTCTTCAGATATAAGTTCTCTCTCAGAATAAACTGCTTTCACTCTTTCTCCACACATAAGGTCCCTTACCCAATAAACTGCTTTCATCCGTCTCAAGACATAAGTTCCCTTGCAGAATAAAGTGCATTTCGTCTGTCTCAAGACATAAGGTCCCTCTCAGAACAAACTGGTTTACCTCTGTGTCCGGATAAGGTCCCCTCACAGAATAAACTGCCTTACTTCTGTCTCCGAACATAAGGTCCCTCTCAGCCTAAAACTGGCTTAACTCTGTCTCAAGACAAAAGATTCCTTACAGGACAAACCACCATACAGCCACCTCCGTCCATAAGATCCCTCACAGAATCACTGGTACAGACGGTGAACATCACGCAGACCACAAACCCGTCTGAGCCGAGCCGTAACCCTGAATTATTCTCTGGATCTTCGATCGACGGTGACACACACACACACACACACACACACACACACACACACACACACACACACACACACACCGCCTCTCACAGAATGACTCACTCGCTACCTGTAGCGGGTGTACTCCCTCACCCTCACCACATTCAGCATCCTGGCCCTCGACGATTCCTTCAGACACCTTCTCTAACGACGTACACAACCGGTGTAATCCTATTTCTCTATGACCCAAGACTTGAAACAACTATAAGTGAATGCAATGGGATTCAAAACAGCAACAGACCACTGGATCCGAACTAAGCTGTTTCTCATAAAGACTAGAGAACTGAAACTCATGGAATAAGTCAATTATACAGTGTCATAGAAGGATCATGCACTTATAACAGTATGCTGCCATACGTAAGCTTTATTCATTTTGATGTGAATCGCTAGAGATTCGTCCAACAACGACCTAGTTGTTTGCAGTCGTGTGTTAGAGTTATAGACAATTCTGTCATTCTTAAATTCATCATTTCTTTTTTTTACGTCTTTCCCATTTCTAACGCTGGTAGGTACCCTATTCTACAACTGTCGTCTCACTTTACGTCTTCCCCAATTCTAACGCTGGTAGGTACCCTATTCTACAATTGTCGTCTCATTTTACGTCTTTTCCAATTCTAACGCTGGCAGGTACCCTATTCTACAACTGTCGTCTCACTTCACGTCTTTCCCATTTCTAACGCTGGTAGGTACCCTATTCTACAATTGTCGTCTCACTTCACGTCTTTCCCATTTCTAATGCTGGTAGGCACCCTATTCTACAATTGTCGTCTCACTTCACGTCTTTCCCATTTCTAACGCCGATAGGTACCCTATTCTACACCTGTCGTCTTCCTGAATGTTCAACTCGTGTTGTATAAACTCACCCACACACACACACACACACACACACACACAGTGGTAAGCCAATACAGCCTAGGAAAGGAATAGTTGCCGATGTTTGCTGAGGCCACAACGGAGGAAAATCCTCTACAGAGATTTTAAAAGAATTAGATCATCTTATTGATGAAAATGGTGAAGGAACGACCCTTAATGGTGCAAGGGGAGGCAAGGGCAGACACGGCGGTACAGTTCAGGATCCAAGGAACTTCCTTCAACTTTAGAGACTAGGAGACTTAGGTCAGCGCTGGGGAGGAGGCATTACTATCAGCCAAGTACAGGGGACCAGGACCATACCTTAGACAATGTGTATGTAAATCTAGTGGAAGTGAGGCGGCTCATAACTTGCACAAAGCTCTAAATGGCGTCCCACTGATTGGTTCTCAAAGAATGCGCGAACACCCTTCCCTCAAGAACCCTCCACTGTCGAGTTGGATTACCTTCAGTGAGGGCAACGTTCCAAGAGAATGGAGGACAGTCAGCGTAGAACTAACATTAAAAAACAAAAAGGGATAGAGAAGTAAGTAACCCTGCGTTACAGAGGAGTAACAGTGACAAAAGCGATGTGCAGGGTAATATAACAGTAATAAGGGAGGAGACAGAAGAGTGTTTCGACCAGCATGAGCTACTTCGGCTATAGACAAAACAGGAATTCAGAAGATTAGGCGTGACGAATTTTCTGAATTTCAATGAACGAGGAAGCTACGTCCTCAAGGAAAAGGGTGTGTGGGTGGATTTATATTCATGGACGACCTTTCTGGTTGTCCATGAATATATATATTCCCATAGACGACCAGAAAGCCTTTGTTATATATTCCCATAGACGACTGATGATGAAGCATGACGTCAAAGATGGGGTTAGAGAAGAGCTACTGGAATACATACACAGCTATCCACCTAGGAGGGAACAAACACACAAGTCTGAATCGCTTTCTCAAGCTAGGTGGAGGTGAGGGTGACGAGTGAGGTCCCCAAAGACCGTCGGCACTGGGACCATTTCTGTTTCTGATTTTCGTAAATAATTTGCCAAAGAAGGTGGCATGATAGGGATTCATATATCTACTGCTGATACCAATGATGCAACTGGTTTGAGGTAATAGGGACTGCAAAGGGACATAGGCAAGATGTAGTGATCGGACAACTGGTAAAGGAAATTCAATCCTGAATATGATCGGTCACGACAATACGAAAGTAGGTTAAAACAGAGCAGAGACAGAGTGCCACACTGGTGGGATATAACCTACAAGAGTCCTACTGTGACCCCAGATGTTGACATCCACCCGAAGTCGTCACTAGAGGAAATGTATAAAAAGGATCATGGGTTAGACTCATCATATCTCGATCGACGTCAAAGCTGCCTTCAAGCACAAGGGGAAATGAGATGTTTAGGGGGAAAGAGGAAGAAGCAGAGAACGTGTATTTGTCGTAAGCCTCCGTGATATGGCGTAAGAACCTGGTGTCATTACTCGCGGACCAAATAAAAAGGACTGGAAAGCATCCAAAGGAATGCAACATGAAAGGTACCAGAGACGAGTGGAGCGAATTACGAATACAGGAGAGGAAACCCTGGAACTGTCAACTATGGCAGGAACAGGTATATAAAAAGAAGCGTTGGATAACCACATGCAGATTCCTGCAAGACTAAGAAGACATTACGAAAAAAAGAAAGTTAAAGAGAAGGTTTAGAACAAGAGATATGTAAATGGGATGCAAGGAATCAAATGCTTTAGCAACAGAATAGTACGCTCGTGGATCATGCTAAGCGTAGGCGTAGATGCGAGTTTCACGGGAAAACAGAAGGATAAAACCTCTGTGATGGTACGGCAAGGGTAAAAGGCCTTACGTGCGAATGCTCTATATTCAACCGGGTGCTCGTAAAGTTGGTTTTAACGCTACCCAGCTTCCCTCTCCCAAGAACTGGAAAGACAGTTAATCAGTTCCGGTAACTTGTTACCTTCTTTTTTAACGGACGTAAGCATTTCCTCGTCCCTCCAGCTTCCTCAACACCTGTTGCGTTCACCCGCAAATCACACATGAGAATCATTGTATAATAACCACTACTCACACCTGTCAAGTCTCCCAGATGATCTTGGTCGGGACAACTCAAACGCGACATCATTTCAGTAAAACATTAAAGTTCACTAATTATTCCAACCTCTCCTACTAAGTGTCCTAACCTCTCCTGTAAACGTAATGTTACGTAAGAATAACAGCTTCGTTTTCATATTCCACTCCCGTTCGTCTGAACGTCCCTCCTCTCATACCTTCTGCAGCGTTCTCTGCGTTCCTCATCACCTCTCTAGCCATCCACGTCAGCCTCGTCTCCTGCACTTCTCATACCATCAATCCACCTTAGGGGCTACCAGCTCTCCTCTCTCCCATCTCTTCTCGACGCATTCTTCACACTGAAGAACACTAATGTCTTTGTTTTTCGTTTCCCAATGCGCTCTGATACCCAATACTTCTGTCTGTCTATCCAGCATAAACCACTCTATATAGGAATAAGAAAGTTTTGAAATCAAATTCCATTTGGTGGTAGGACGGACACAATTATCCCATACCGTTCCCTGGGGGTATATACACACTAGCCCTATCATTCCCTGGGGAGGGTATACACATTGAGCTCATACCGTTTCCTAGGGAGTATGTACATCGTCAGCCCATAACGCTCCCTGGGGAGTATACACACAGTCGGCTCATAACGCTCCCTGGGGAGTATACACACAGTCGGCTCATTACGCTCCCTGGGGAGTATACACACAGTCGGCTCATTACGCTCCCTGGGGAGTATACACACAGTCGGCTCATAACGCTCCCTGGGGAGTATACACACAGTCGGCTCATAACGTTCCCTGGGGAGTATACACACAGTCGGCTCATAACGCTCCCTGGGGAGTATACACACAGTCGGCTCATAACGCTCCCTGGGGAGTATACACACAGTCGGCTCATTACGCTCCCTGGGGAGTAAACACACAGTCGGCTCATTACGTTCCCTGGGGAGTATACACAGTCGGCTCATTACGCTCCCTGGGGAGTAAACACACAGTCGGCTCATAACGCTCCCTGGGGAGTAAACACACAGTCGGCTCATTACGCTCCCTGGGGAGTAAACACACAGTCGGCTCATTACGCTCCCTGGGGAGTAAACACACAGTCGGCTCATTACGCTCCCTGGGGAGTAAACACACAGTCGGCTCATTACGTTCCCTGGGGAGTATACACACAGTCGGCTCATAACGCTCCCTGGGGAGTAAACACACAGTCGGCTCATTACGTTCCCTGGGGAGTATACACACAGTCGGCTCATAACGCTCCCTGGGGAGTATACACACAGTCGGCTCATTACGTTCCCTGGGGAGTATACACACAGTCGGCTCATTACGCTCCCTGGGGAGTATACACACAGTCGGCTCATAACGCTCCCTGGGGAGTAAACACACAGTCGGCTCATTACGCTCCCTGGGGAGTAAACACACAGTCGGCTCATTACGCTCCCTGGGGAGTAAACACACAGTCGGCTCATAACGCTCCCTGGGGAGTAAACACACAGTCGGCTCATTACGTTCCCTGGGGAGTAAACACACAGTCGGCTCATTACGCTCCCTGGGGAGTAAACACACAGTCGGCTCATTACGTTCCCTGGGGAGTATACACACAGTCGGCTCATAACGCTCCCTGGGGAGTAAACACACAGTCGGCTCATTACGTTCCCTGGGGAGTATACACACAGTCGGCTCATAACGCTCCCTGGGGAGTATACACACAGTCGGCTCATTACGCTCCCTGGGGAGTATACACACAGTCGGCTCATAACGCTCCCTGGGGAGTAAACACACAGTCGGCTCATTACGCTCCCTGGGGAGTATACACACAGTCGGCTCATAACGCTCCCTGGGGAGTATACACACAGTCGGCTCATTACGCTCCCTGGGGAGTATACACACAGTCGGCTCATAACGCTCCCTGGGGAGTATACACACAGTCGGCTCATTGCGCTCCCTGGGGAGTATACACACAGTCGGCTCATAACGCTCCCTGGGGAGTATACACACAGTCGGCTCATAACGCTCCCTGGGGAGTATACACACAGTCGGCTCATAACGCTCCCTGGGGAGTAAACACACAGTCGGCTCATAACGCTCCCTGGGGAGTATACACACAGTCGGCTCATAACATCCCCTGGGACGTATAGACACAACACAGATCTTAAAAAAAAAAATCGATGTAAATTACTTCCATCTATCGGGTAGACAAGGGATACGGAGCCACAATTGGACGCGGTTGGTCAAGCTTGCGGTTGCGTGACAGAGAGCAATGTCAAGCCACTGACGTTGCCACAGCGCCTGCATACCAACCAATGTATACTACTGAACACTGAAAATTGTATGAGCTAACGTTCACCGGCCACCCCACTGCCTTCGGCTGGGGAGGTACTAATAATGATTAATCAATAAGTAATCATACATATAAAGACTTTTCTTCGTCGATTCTCAACATTTACAGTACAATATGATGATGGCTGCCTGCGCTTTTCTCCAACACAGCTCTTGAACCCCTAGTTTGGTTCGCCATATCTCACTGTCTCAAGCGTAATCTTTCCTACATCTCTAAACCTCAATCTGTGCCTTCTGTTCTTCCTCCCGTCCGCTACTGGCTCCTCCTGACACATTGCCACACTCCTCAAATTCGTCACAGCCAACTGTGCCTCAACTCTAGTACCATTTCATAACCTTTTCTTTAGAAAACTCTACCATACTTTACCTCTTATCGACATTCCATGTCCCGTGTACCAGAGACATTCCCAAAGTACATATCAACAGTTTCTCTCTGTCTTCTCAAGTTTATTGTTCTTCTCTTACATTCGGTCGTGGTTAGCAGAGATGATAGCCGAGAGAAGCAGATCATATACATCAAGGGCCACGTCTGCAAATGTGGCATTTCCTAAACCTCCAGGTACGAGCAAACCTAACTGGGTTAGGACTGGGTGATCAAGTCATGCACTTCGGAGATGGGGGCTACCGAAGACTTGACCTCAGATGGTGAGACGCTGAGCACCTCCCGGAGAAAAGAGAGAAAAAAAGGGAAAAAAACTGGTAAACTTTAAGCCTACCGATGGTCGAGTGGTTACGCTGTCAGCTTACCGCGTCTCACAAGCCAGAGTTCGACCCTCGGGCAAGCAGTGGGGGGAAAACTGTTGACATAAAGCATATAAGTTGGGTGTTCACGTCGAAAGCGTAATGGGTGAATCACATCGGTGAATTGGGACTAAAATGGGATTATCTGGGAGGTAACTTTGTCCTTCCGGGTGTGCAGGGAAGGAGGTTTTACCCCCATGAGGGATCAAGGCGCCTCTACCCCTCTGCCAGCCCGAGACACGAGGGCTGGGCACCTCACTTCTGTAGAACTAAAGTCCATAAAATGTGCAGGACTAGACGTAGCAAACCTTGCCCCCACGTAAACAGGAACCAAGATAAGAACGAAAAGTAGATACGGAGATACACTGACAGACAGATTGACGGATAGCGAGAAAGACGTAAACACTGAAACTTGGCTATATAGACATATAGGTATACCCACAGACAAACAGATAGAAAAATAGATAGATGCTAGATAGTTAGATTGACAGATAGATAGACAGATAGACAGATAGGCGGATAGATAGACAGACAGATACAATGATAGATGACAGGCAGACGGATAGATACATAGACAGATGACAGGCATACGAATAGATACACAGACAGATGACAGGCAGACGGATAGATACACAGATAGTTGACAGGCAGATGGATAGACAGATGACAGGCAGACGGATAGATACACAGATAGATGACAGACAGACAGACAGACATAGACAGACAGATGAACATAGGCCCCTGGAGCACGAGCATGCGACCCTGGCGCATGTCAGGACGTAATCGTACCACGACGACACGACTTTCAGTTGCGATGACCTGGTCTCTGACCAGGTACACTTAAAGGTCACGTCAATAACCAAGTCATCTCGGCCAGGAGTCGTAATGTTGTGATCAAGGGTCGTATCGTCGTGATAAAGGGTCGTACCTTCGTGATTAAGGTCGTACCGTCGTGATCAAGGGTCGTACCGTTGTGATCTATGATCGTACCGTCGTGATCAACGGTCGCACCGTCTTGATCTAGGGTCGTACCTTCGTGATCAACGGTCGTACCGTCGTGATCAACGGTCGTACCTTCGTGATCAGTGATCGTACCGTCATGATCAAGGAGTCGTACCGCCGTGATCAAGGGGTCGTACAGTCGTGATCAAAGGTCGTACCTTCGTGATCAACGGTCGTACCGTCGTGATCAAGGAGTCGTACCTTCGTGATCAAGGGTCGTAGAGTCGTGATCAAGGGTCGTACCTTCGTGATCAACGGTCGTACCGTCGTGATCAAGGAGTCGTACCTTCGTGATCAACAGTCGTACCGTCGTGATCAAGGGTCGTACCGTCGAGATCAAGGGTTGTACCGTCATGATCAAGGAGTCTTACCGTCGTGATCAAATGTCGTACCTTCGTGATCAATGATCGCACCGTCGTGATCAAGGGTCGTACTGTCGTGATCAAGGGGTCGTACCATCGTGATCAAGGAGTCGTACCGTCGTGATCAAGGGGTCGTACCGTCGTGATCAAGGAGTCGTACCGTCGTGATCAAGGGTCAGTCCGTCGTGATCAAGGGTCGTACCTTCGTTGTCAAGGAGTCGTCCCGTCGTGTTCAAGGTTTAACTTGGTGATCATCCCATGTTGGCAAGGCGTGTACCATGGATTTCTATCACAGTACGAAACTGATCTTCGCTAAGCCACTCATAGCTCGTCTCTAGTTCCATAATTACGTCGCAGAACAAGTGAAACATGTCTCTTGTGTGCGTTCCACGCTTAATGATATCACTCAAGACGAATTAGTTCAATAACAACATCGTAACTTAACGATTCTCAGTTGGCTTTCAACGAAATCGTTCATGCTTCGAGTTCTATAATGCTAAGTCGTGCAGTTGACGTCGCTTCTTTAGATATGCTGAAAATGTCCTAGTAAATCCTGCACCAGATGCTACCAGCAACAGTTAAGGCAAATGGTGTATGTGGAGCTGTACTTCAGTAGTTAGAAGATTGGTTGACTGGTCAAAAAGACAACTTAATCAGTTTGATGGTGTACTACAGAAATCTCGAAGGCTTTGTGTGGATGCAAGGCGTTGGATATAGATGAAAAAAAGTATGGAGGAGTGTGGATCTGTATGAAATGAAATGACTGAGGACAATTTGTACTGTGAGGAGGGTTGATGGAGTGGGAAATGATAGGGTAAGTGAGATGTGTAGTAATGAGTAAGGTTGAGGGAGCAGAAGAGACTGTGATGAAATGATTTGGACATATGGAGAGGATGAGTGAAGAGAGGTCAACATTGAGGATGTAATGCGTCAGTAATGGAATGGACAATGAGGAAGGGAAGACCGAATTGGAAACGAAAGAACAGAGTGAATGCCTGGGTTTTAACATGCAGGAATGAATGTCCTCTTCAT